>NC_141333.1:19362772-19565272 GCF_037954235.1 Aulostomus chinensis | reverse complement strand
CTTTAACCTTAACCAAATGGTTATTATTGTATCAATATTTACTAACCTGAAGAAGGTAGCAACTTAATCTTAAACCATCATGTTTAAATCTTAATATTAATGAAGTGATTAATCTAATTTTATTTGTTTGGCCTGACAAGACCCACCCCCATCCTGTATGCTGACTAAGCCACTTATGTTGGGCAGCTCTTTCACAGTCAGATCCCCTATGCAGAGGAAAATATAAGGTGTTGTGGCTACAACCAAAGCTCAAAAGGACAATGTAAAAGTATGATTTGAGAGAGTTACGCTGGTTACAGTTGACCTGCAAATTGTACAATTTTTTTTTTATCACATTTGAAATAATTGAAATAAATGTTATTTTCAAAACCCTGATTAAAAAACATTTTTTAATCTTTCAACAGTCTTGGGTGCATTAACTAACAACATAATCTCTCATTTAATTTTAGGACAGACCACACCTCATAAAGCTTTATCAGTAAAATTCACAAATTGCAGGAAAGTATCAACATTTCTGCCCAAAGCCAAATGTGTCTGTACACAAAAATACACTGAAGAAGAATGTACCTACATGCAGATTACATGGAGGCTAAATAACGCAACATATGGTGAGTCCACAGGTAGCAAGCAAAGCCTTCATCATTGTCCGTGGTGTGACATCCTGTTGTAGTGGACAGGTCTGAGTGCATCCCAAGGTTTATCTGCCCCCCCCCCCCCTCCCACCTCCTTTAATGTGGACAACATTTCACAGCTGCGAAAGAGACTTCATGCAGAGTGACACTGTGGTGAAGTGCTAAGATGGAGGAGGAGAGAGAGTTATCATGACATGACATATGGTACCTCAAGGGGCATTTGGGAAGTTACCACTGAAAACATTAAATAGGGGGGTGTGTTACAATTTGAAAAATCAGCATCCCAAAATATCCATCTCAATATAGATTTAACTATCATAATAGAACTATGCAATTATTTTAGAAGCCATGTATTCATACCCAGTTGCAATAGATACAGTAATATTCCTCTAAATTTGATACCTTTACTCATGAAAATGTCGTATATCAGGATGTGGTCATAGGCTACCCTAGTAAATGTTATGTATATGTAATGTATACATTAAATGATATTAAAGTAAACATTATACAGATTATATATGTAATCTGCATAATGTTTTAGTCTGTCCATGCCTGACAAAACGGCGAAATGGGATTTTCGGCCTGTGATTTTTTTGTACTCTATTCATAATTTTAGAGGACTGACCATATTATGTGCCTCGCACTATGTGAGCATGATGAGTGTCAGAACACATCACTCTTGGGATAAAATTGCATCGCCCTCGCTCTCATTCACACAGATCCATGACAAGTAATTCTTTGGAAGGATTAGTCATGCGGCCATGCAGCAATATTTGCATTATGCTTAGATTTCACTGTGTTTGAATTTCACAGCCACTAACAAGCTTGAGGGTTGTGGGATGAGCAGGGAACTCTTACACCAGAGTGTTTAGGCTGAAACATACATTTTGCTCCTGTCTTAATCACATGTAACATCCAGGAGTTGAGGTTACATTGCCCATATTTACTTGTGTGTCTCTTTTTCACAGAGGATCAGATCCCTCATGGTTTCCCCACTATCGATATGGGGCCCCAGCTCAAGGTGGTGGAGAGAACACGCACGGCTACAATGTTGTGTGCTGCCAGTGGCAACCCTGATCCAGAGATTTTCTGGTTCAAAGACTTCCTGCCTGTGGACATCAGCAGCAGCAATGGGCGCATAAAGCAGCTACGCTCAGGTAAAGCATCGATCTTAACCTGCTAACATCTTGCCATTGAATATAGTAAACCACAGTCTTGTGTGTCTTCAAGTGTGCGCAGAAATCAGCTTTTGATGCAATAGCTCCTCATCCAATCATAAAGTCAATAATTACTTTCCCTTGGAAGGACCAAGTCATTCATTATCCTTTCAAAGGTATGAAAGGGTTCAAACCATACCCAAATATGGTGTGACCCAACAGTCACATGGTAATGAGGGGATGTAATTTTCTTATCCTTTCTGAAAGGATGGATTTGAAAAATATTAGAAAATTTAACACAACTGTGTAAAATTTGTTTCCGCTGAAGGGTTTTGTAAATATCTGAAGGATGGGGACATACAATTATTTGGGTGCAAAAGACAGAAATAATAATTAAAAAAACAACCAAAAAAAGAAAACAACTAACTATAACCACATCGTCACACTCACACAATATATGTGTTGACAGGTTAAGGTGTATGAATACTTACAACTTGCTTAATGACCTTTCATAAATTCTACAACGACAGTGGTCAGATTATCTGAGTGTCTGGAAGTAAAATCCACAAACCTTTTTGAGAGGTTTCCTGTTTTGGGCCCACCATCAAGTAATTACATAAGCAGCATGGTAAACTGATTTGTAATGTCTCAATCACTTCTTCTGGTCTAAATGTTATCCGGATTGTTTCTGCAAGGATTCATAAGGATGTTGAAGTCACTGTGACCTATGTGCAACAGATTCTCAGGAAATATTTGTTCGATGTGTTAAGGGAAGTTACGCAATTATTTGCGCATGAACCTAGGAATGACAACATCAGGAATGATCTGTGCATCTGTATTCCAATAGTCAGCTGATTTTTTGGTTTTTTTGTGCTTTGAAAAGTTTTCACAATATTATGTGTAATGTTTTTGCAGGGAGTTTTTTTTTGTGTTTGTTTTGTTCCCAGACCATTCATCAAGGTTGGGGAACATTGAACACTCTCTAAAGTTTGATATATAGAATAATCAAAAACTTTCTCAGACAGTTGCCATTGAAATGTATTCTATTAGTAAACATTTAAAACTATAGAGACATTATTTGAAATAAATAAAAACCTGTCAAACATATTTTTTATGCTAGATTAAAAAAAAACAAAAAACCTTTTACATCATTAAAACTTTAGCTAATGTTAGCCAATGTTGTAGTAATGTTTCCTGCTAACTGAAAACACTGTGGTTGACTTTTTGGGTAGGTAAGGTTAAGAAGAAATTAAATAAAGACCAACAGCTTTAAATACCCAGGCATCTCACTGAAAATCCCTGATTCCGTTGGCAGAAATACAGCTAACCTTTGTCTGACGCATAGGAGTATGATGAAAGATATCATCACAGAAAGATTCCAGTTTCATTTTTCTCCAGTCTGCTCCAGAAAGTATTCTTCCCAGGTTAAAATACTAAATATGGATTTTAGTGTAGTACCCTCACTTGTAGTGGCTCAGTTATCAAAAGAATATAAGGTACCAGTATCCTGTAATTACCGCATGTGGTAGCAGAGGCTGGTGTTGGTTGCGTGGATCCAGAGGTGAAGACACAGCAGGGAATCAGTCTCCATTGAGCCTGTCCATGTTGCTTTCTCACACTATCTGTGACAAAATAGTAAGGTTTGCTTCCTGCAAAAATCATAAGCACCTGCACAGTGTTGGGACAGCTGTCCCGGGGCCAAACTGCCTTGTCAGCCCGTGCAGTACAGGAGAAAGAAGTAGATTTCCCATCTCAGAGGGCTCGGGGACCCTCCTGTGGCTGCTCTCATCTCAACCAGAGCAGAGAGAGAAAGAGAGACAGGCTGTTAGATACCATGGGCTTTGAAGTCCACTCTCAGGATTTTCCTAAGCCACAGTTGGGGTCTTACGTAAGGGCAAACATGTCATGTATTATTAACAGAACAGCATAGCAATTTGTTTCAATTTAGTTCATAGGGCCCCCTTCGTCTCATGCAGTCCCACAACAGCCAAGCACAGATGGCAGACTGCCTTTTAAAATACAAATCTGAGTTATCCCGTTCCCCACAAGGAAAATGGAATAAATATATGTGTAAAGTAAGCACTCCATAATGAGTCAGTAGTGTTCACGTAAAAGACGGATTAGATTTGCCTCTGAATTAGTTACTCTGATTAAGAGTATAAGATCATTTAAAACATTAATTGCTTCATTTTTCAAATTAAACCTTGCTCTCTTGTGACAAAGAGGGAAAATGTCTTTTGTCATTTGTAAGTCCTCCTTTAATGCTTGTGCTTTGCCCCCTAATCATTAAAGGACTACAACCAGCATGACTGCACCCCAGATATTGATAGTGAAGTGATGTGGAGAGAGGAGAAGGCCAAGGCTTCTTACATGTAAACAATGCTGAAGTAAAACATCAAGCTCCAGCTGCCAGATGCTCAGCACTGCAATATTGCTGCACTGCAAGCAAAAATCACCAACAGACACTAAAGAGTTCAGCTTGAGTTCAGACTACAGGAAACCTTTAGGGGCAAAAGGCTATTTGCACTACCAAAAATATTTCGGATTTATAGACATAGGATTCAGCAGAGGGAGAGAAATTCCGTCTTTGACTCAAACAGGGGAAATGTTAATGATTCCATTCTGGAACGTCCTAATTACTGGTTAAGAGCATTCACACACAGGCCCTGAAGATAGAGTCAAATGATTTTTCTGAATATTCTGAATAGGGAAATGTGCAATGCCACTTCATTCGTTGTAGTGATAAACAAAGGAAAAGACAATACTTTTAGAACTTATTTTGGTTCAAATTCACAAAGTTTTTTATTTAATTGGTGATTCTATACATGCGGTTTTTCATTCTGGTGATAACTGAAAGTGCACTTTCAGTATGGCTTGGTCCTAATTCATTCAGATGCAAATATATCTTCTGATATGTCTGAACATATCTTCAGTGACGTTCCTGGAATCGTCTGGGGTTTTGGGTCTTTAACATTATTCCCCCTCCTCCAGGTGACCCAGCCTGGGGTTACCAGACTCGAGCTTGTTTCCATTTGGCAAGCTAGCTACTCATGGTTCACCTCTTCTGATCCACGGCCACCTTGAGGCTCCCTCTTAGGCATCAACGGAGCTGCAGATGGCTCCTCTCTCCCTGCATGCCTGGCAGGCTAAGGGCTCTGAATAGAAATCAGGCTGCAAAGTCTGTGCATCTAACCTCTGTTGGCAAGCATCTTGGTTTCCAGTTGCCTTGCTGACAGTTACTGATCAGACCATCATATCTGGTGAGCTTCCTTTTGAATGACTCCTCCAAGAGGTCCCCACAAGGTGTTGTCAGCTCCATGGGCAAAATTCACTTAGTGGACTCACCAGAACCACATCAGGTCTCAAGGCAATATTCTATGGGAACTTGAGCTGCCTGTTTCTTGTTGAGGCCAGAATTCTTGCTGATATTCTTGCAGACCATTTTGGCTGCTTTCCGGCCCTGATAAAAGCAATGGTTTGCTCTGATGACTTGATCTTCTTGGTTTGCACAATCCTCATACTGATGGCTTTTGCGATTGCCATCATACCTGATTGTGTCTCCACCTGTACCTTCCATCTCCAATTGCCTTGGTGCAGCAGCTAAAGATGTGACTTAGGGTTCCCCATTTCAAGCAAAGTTGGCAGGCTGGTGTATCTGCCTTGCCCCACACATGGAAGTTTGATGGACTGGGAAGCAGATCATAGACTGCCTGAACTGATGTGATTATCCCCACCTCGAATCAACAACTCTAACTATGTAAACATCGATATTGATTGATCAGAATCTGCTGTACCCTGCTGTATAATCGCACAGAGAAATAAAATAAAAATAAAATAGTAATAATGAAAATAATGGACAAGAATTAAACATTTACCAAAGTTGGTGCCAACAACAGTTTCATAGCCTGTCAATCATCAAGACATTAGGAAGGCTTGCTTGCTTTTAATTTTTTTTTCTTTTAGCTTCAAATAGTGGGGTTTCTTCACTTTATGAGCTTCAAAGTAATGGTTGTGTCCCCATCTGCTCTTTGTTACCACTCAGTCTGACAGCAGTGGATGTGTATATACAGTATGATACAATCCTCTATAGATAGAAAACATGATTAGTGAGACTGAGTTCCTGTGAATTTGTGTGTACTTTGTTTTGCTGTCACTGTATCAATCATTGCACAAATCAAGCCAAAACTGATCCCAACAATATTGTTCACTATTTTCGTTATAGTTGTGGTATGGACTCCACCATCTTCTGTTCTTAGAATGACTTTAAAAAATGACATATTTAGGATTATAGTCATCACTCTTGGTGAGGAGGCGTGTCACCCTGAAATAACTTGTCATGGGCTTTACCAAGATGGCTGTCGAATGGTGAGACTTGCCTGAGTGGACTTTATTTCACACATTCACATTCAAATTTCCAGCATGTGGTCTATAAGTGCTGTCAGATTATAGAAAACTTATCAACGATTTGTCAGCCCCGAAACAACCTCACTGATGTTTCTCAGTTACAGTACGGACATTATCAGTAAATGTTGTCCATCCATTTTCGACCACTTATCCTGTTAAGGATCGTGGGGGGTGGAGCCTATCCCAGCAGCCTTCGGGCAAGAGGCAGGGTTCACCCTGGACGGGTTCGCCAGTTCATCGCAGGGCCAACACATAGAGACAGACAACCATTCACACTCACAGTCACACCTACAGTCAATTTAGAGCATCAATCAGCCTCGTCCCCTCTTGATGTCTTTGGACTGTGGGAGGAAGCTGGAGTACCAGAGAGAACCCATGCAGGCACAGGGAGAACATGCAAATTCCACACAGAAAGACCCTGGGCTCATTCAAAAAACAATTACATGGCGAATTTTCAAATAAGTGACATCACTCTTTTCTGACCCAAATGATGTATTCTGAGGTGACTTATTTCCGCAACAGCATGTTTTGCATATTTGTGTTTCACAAACCTATTTCTCTGTGCTGCTAAAACAAAAACAGCTCAGATTTTCCCGAGAGGGATATTGCTTGTTCGACAGGTGCTCTGTATATCCCCCTCAAAGGCTGGATCTTCCCCATTTTCTAATTTTCTCATGAATGCACATTTATCCCAAACTGGAGATAATTTGGTGCAGTCACTCCTTGTGAGCTAATTGAATCTATTTATGTAATACACTCTAATTAGGTCTGCGGCACAACGCATGCTTAGAGTGACTATCGGGATTGGATGAACAGCTACTGGTGAATGCAACGGAAAAATACAAGTGGGAAGAGCTCTCTTGAAGTAACATATAATAAAGAGAGATGGAACTGATGAAGCTTGTGGGGATTTCTGCAGTCAAACATTTTTAATGATGTCTGTCATGTAAATGTTATGGTGATAGATGGACCAGCAGGGCTACAGAAAGGTCCATAACTGGTTGGCTTGGAAACCAAATGTCTCTGGACTGAGTATGAGCATCAATTATTGTAATAAACTTTTGAACCACACAGTGTCACGTGTCAGAGCATGCTTGAAAAACACTGGATGCTACAACTGCTGGAATGCAACAAATTCAGTGGTTCAGATCCCCCCTGACTTTTGAGAGTCCACGTCTTTTCTCCCAAAGGTTTTCTGGGAAAAATATGTATTCTGCAAGTTCAAACTCAAAGTAAAATTGATGAGCACTCCGTGACATTAGAGTTATTTTCTCATGCTTGATAAAGTTCTCGTAAAGCTACAGAGGGCATAACTGTCCTCACAGGCTGTTAGCACTCTGCTTAGCAATACAACTGCTGTATAAAATCTGTGATCTATAAAATCAGTGGGTGTCCCCTATAAAAGCTAGTCACATTGCTACGTGATGGCTATTTGTTGGGATTTCGTTAACTCTGTTTGGGAAGAACTAAATGAACAAAACCATGATGCTATGTTGCTGGTTGCTTTGATATCTTCAACTAACCACAAAACATTCCAATCCAGACATTGTGAAAATATAATCAACTTTAATTATTTTTCACAATGATACCCGAAATCTGTCATGACACCTTCAATTTTCTTGGTCTAATAGTGTGACATTTATTATAGACAACTGTGGAGAAAAGTCATGCCAGGTCTCAGTATTACCAAGCCCGGCCCTTTGAAAGCTGCTGATGTCCCCTTCACTTGCCCACCCAGGGTCCACACAGCTTCCAGGGCCCCCTTTCCTGCTATCCCTCTGCCTTTCTGACACTTCTTTGATTTTGGGTTGGCTCAAGAGTGGCTTGGTTTATTATCCAGATGTCTGGCATCTGCATAGTAATCATTCCTCTCCACCGTTTGCTGCATATGACCTGATATGCCCAAATGGCCTCGTTACAAATTCATACTAACAGCAGAAGTACGCTTATAAAATGAGGATTTGCTTTTAATGTGATATTAAAATAAAGGGGACAAGGAATAAATTATGACAAGAAGATAACATTGATTAGCACCTGAATGATGCTGTGATAACATTTTCAATGGCTCTTTCCATTAATTACCTCGAGAGGCAACATCAGCCACCTTGACTAATATCAGCACCCAACAACTGGGAATTGTAAATAGAAGGCAGCCATCATTCATATTATTCTTCTAAATTTTGGGCAAATTGCTTTGTTTCTTTTTTGATTTTATTGTTTGCTTTATTTCTGGGTGGCAAAACAATGAGTCCTCTGGGTAACAATACAGGTCATCCATCCCCAATTTGAAATCTGAAAGTTACAACATCAGCACATGAGAGTAAGATAAAATTACATATTTTTATCAACAGGAAGAATTGTATGTGAATGTGGGCCTAAACCTATGCAGTGAACATTAACAATAGGCTCACAATTTGTAAAGCTATCAATGAAAGTGCTACTGTAAATGCAAACTGTGGCACGTACACCTTCATAATATCCAACCCAGTATCAACATGATGTATTTATGTTCATTTCAATCACAAACACAAAACTGAACAGCACTCAACAGTGTGGTTCCAGAACTTAAAATCCTAGTTATATTCTCCAGAGTAGATATATTCATGCTACTTTCAATCTCAAACAAAAAATCAAAAAGGGCTCAACAGTGTGGTTCCAGAACTTAAAATCCTAGTCATAGTTTCCATTGAGGAGCTGATCCAATCTATAATCATCTAAGGTCGACACATCACACATTGTAAAACAATAGTATCCCCTCCAACAGAATTGTTAAGTTCCTAAAATATCAGCATTGCTACATAAAAAAATGTTGTCATCTCATGGAGAAGTATTGTATCAGTGACTTCTGATTGGTAGAGCGTGCCGTTGGCATGGAAAAACAATCTGCCATTTTGAGTTTCCGAAGTTTCAAAGATCCTTCGAGATGATGCCTAAGATGGAACAATCTGCAAAGACAGTTGAACAATCAGATAGTCTTAAAATTTAGTTATTTTAAATGACATTAAGTCAAGAATGTTGCCTACAATGGTTTATATATATATTTTGTGGTCACAATTCATCTGCCCGCTGGTTGGTTTGGGTCCTGGTTTGAGACTAAAAATTCGCAGAAATGTTGAAGGAGAAAATAAATGAGAATTGGGCTTCAAGAACCAGAGCTGTTCAGTTTAAGTGGGCAATCATTGTTGAGCTCTTCTTGTAAATTAGCTCTTGTGGCCCATCTGCAGTGCCTCCATTGCCCACCAGGGCGCCGTGTCTCACACTGAAAATAGCGCTGATCTATGTGAATGTAAATTTTAGATACAGCTAAGGTGGAAAGTAAATGTAATTTTGAAACATTACTGAGTATTATGTCCTATCAATCTTGGCTATGCTGGTCAATTTTTCCTGGCAAAATAACACGTTTTACTGACTCCAGCAAATGTTTCTATTTCATCTAATTCTGTTAATGTAGAAAAAGAAAAAAAAAAAAAAAAAGGATGACATGACCCCAATAACATGACACCTGTTATCAGGTGCATTTATAATGTGCTCATTCCAGAGCAATATTGTCCAATTTTCCTCCACTGAAGTAGCAACATCAGTGTATTCCAGGACACAAGAGCAGATTTCTTTGAATTGCATCAGAGTAAAAGGCAGCTCGTGTCCTATCTGACTTGTTGTGGCAGGATGCAGGAAGGGGAAAAAAGCCTTTGGGTAAGAACCAAAACAGGCCTGTGGTTGGTGAATGAGGGGTCAAGTGCTTGATAGCCAGGTGCCGGCAGGGAAAACTGCAGGTGTGGGAAATAAGGAGCTTTATGATCACAACAGGATGCCCGCACTGTTGAGCAAATAGGCAGGTGTGCAAATAAGCACATTTTGAGATAAATGAGATACACAAATGATAGACTAGCTGCCTCACTTCCAACGTATACATTACTGAATCATTTCCAGAGCTTGTGGGAAAAATACCTCCAAGTCTTGTAATTGCATGGTAATGGTTTTCGGCATGAATACATTTTGATATTTTCAATGAAATTGATTGGTTCATTTTAAAACAATTGATTTACAGTTAATCAACAATTATTTCTGACTCTCAACTATGGCTTACACTCAATAAAAAGTCAATCATACCTGACATGTTTATGGATTAATTGATGAGAAGAGCCGTCACTCTTATCTCCACTGTTTTCCCTCTCTTTGCTCTCCTGCTGTTCTTGTTTTTCTCTGCTTCTATCTCTTTCCCTTTATACTAATGCTTCTTTTTAATCTTATTTGCATTCAAATTACCTCACCAGGTGGTACACCAATCAGAGGTAAGAATGCTGGGTACAGAAAACATCCACTCATTCTCTTCTACCCCTCAATGATCCCTGTCCTCCACTGCCTCCATCCTCCTCTACCTCCTTTCACCTCAATGTCTCCATCTCCAACTCTCTGTCCTCTGCGCTTGCTTGGATACTTTCTCTGCCTTCAGCACATACCTTTACTAAGTGTATGGCCCAGCCCTGCTGTCAAAAAGGCTGGTACACAGGCAATTACTTCTAGGTACTAATAGCTGACGCCATTGTTAATTTACAGTCGGGAGCTAAAAAAAAAAAAAAAAAAAAAAAAGGACCAACAATTCTCTTAAAAACCTTATATTTATTATTGAGAAATGATTTCATATGAGAACTGACAATGAATGAACTAGCTAAAGGTGTCCATATCCAGTTTGTATCTAGAGGAATTATAAATAGACTGTCAAACTTAAAGTCAAACTACAGAGCCTGCTAAAGTAATCAGAATGGTTGTGTTCACACCTGTCATGCCTGTCAAGGATTGTGAGTTGGGCTCAGTTTGTGGTTCATATCTCAAACAGTTGCTCTTAGTTTTAGTTCTCCTGTTTTTGCAGTAAGTGAAAAAGAGATTGACACTTATAATTTAGACATGAAATGTTGCATTTCTTGAAATTGTGATATTTAAAAACGTAAATTGAAATGACTAGCAAGGTCATTTCTTTGGAGAATTAATATTAGTAACCATTTTATGGTGACATAGTAAATACTTGTTTTTCTTGTTTGTTCATTACCTTGGTATTTTATTGGTGTCCAATGAGGAAAATACAAAAATGTCGCAGCAGGTAGTATTAACTCTCTGAATGGATGACACACTTGAACCTTTTATTTGCAATTAATCAGTGTAATCACTTGATTTCTTATCCACTGGGTCATGTTAATGTTACCATTGGTTGTTTCCTGTTCACACAAATGTGTAACAAGCAAACCCAGGAACCAGAACCCAGATTTTATCAGTTGGTTCACTTGCAATACAATTCCTGGTAGACAAATAGTTTCAGGTGAGTTTGTGGTGGTTGTTCAGTCCACACCACCCTACAATTTATTTTAGAATCACACCAGAATTCATCTGAAGGTGTCCTTGATGAATTGCAAGAGGTCAGACAGAAGGAACCAAACTTGAGGTGTGAACACAACCTTACAATCCATCCATTTGGCATCATGGCAGTCTGCAGGCTGTTGGGACACATTAGTACCCAAGGATGATACGGCTTTGAGTTGTAATGAGTGGCTGTCTTTCACAAACATAAAATATTACATTGTATTCTTCCTCATATGTATGAATTGTGAATTTTTTAAAGATTTTCCTTGATGGGTGATGGCAGTGAGCCAGTTAAAATACTGTGATTGAAGACCACTTGCAAAGTCTGTGAGCTGTGTGTTTTGAAAGCACTGACATTTGACATCCATCTTACACAATACTGTTGTTGGAGGCTGCGGAGAGAGATGGAAAGCATGTTGCTACAAACATCTGAAGGGCAGAGGAAGTTCCAACAGCTTCATAGTCATCATCTGGAAGAAGTCATTCCAGCAAGTCCAAGCAGCGCTGGTTTACTGACCAGAGCACACACCCACCTGCATCTGTTTGCCGTTCTCAGGAGAGAATGAAGCCCTTTCCACTAAAATAATTCTACAATCCAGGGGTACTTAAAGTACAGTGAAGGAAATGCTAATCAGAAAATAGGAAGGTAGACAAAAATCATTTGAGACAGATGTAGCGGCTGCAGCTCACATTCCTCTTCACAGTCCGATGTGAGGGCTGGTCTGTAGTCTCCTAGACTTATACCCCAAAGGGAGACAGTTAAGAGCTTTGAAAAAAAGAGAGGACACAGTTGTGTCATTATCATTCTGACATGTTTGTGGTGTAAAAATGAAGTAACATAGTGTGTGTGTGTGTGCGTGTGTGTGTGTGTGGGGGGGGGAGGTTGTGAAAAATGAGAATGCATGAGTATTTTGAGGCTGTACATCTCAGGCAAAATGTCCTTTCTGGCTGAATCCCAGATGAAGGTTGCTCGTCCTCCATCCCAGGGCTCGCTGTCTGCACCAGATCCACTGAGGATGCTTCTACTCACAAGTTATATCATCAACCATTGACTTCTTTTTTGAAGAACCAGCTATTAACATTGTGTTAAAAGCCATCCCATGATGCATTTCAATAATGTATTCTGAGAAATCAGTTTTTACATTTTATGACATTTTTTCTTGTCTACTGCAGAACTGCATGTGTGTCACATCCACAGCCATTGTTTAATACTGCATAAATGCTGAAGATACATTCATGCTGTCTGTCTTAAATTTAACCTTGCTACTCACAACAGACTGAAAAATGTTTATGTAAAGGATGTGACATTGTAATGACATTTTTTAATACGGAGGGAGATAAACCAGTGTCTCAGGTAAGTACAGATTGTATGTCACCTGTCAAAGTGAGAGGAGAGAATTTAAGAATATCTCGTAAAAATATTCTCTAGTCCTGGTTGCTATGATGCAAAAGGTACGCAGAAGTTTAAATGTCACCACAAAGTAGATTAGGCCTACTTTCTCTCATCCTTTGTCAGGGTGAAATAAAGACTGAACCACTGAAAGAGAAAACATAGACATTTCTGGTTGTGTGGATTCATTGGAGTTGAGGGTGAGGAAACATCATGCACAGTCTCCTGTTTCAATAACTCCTCTTTTATTAATTACTAATGTGATTGGATGACAGAGTAAACAGGGCAAAAATAACCTGCCAACACTCCCAAGAACCTCAGGGGGTTCTGGACACCCATACCCGTAGGATATCCCTCTACAGAAGCCACAAAATTCAGCTCAGGTTCTGGTCCAGAGACTTGTAATCTCCTGCATGGGCTACCTGACTCTGACATCAGACCTTGACAGTGAATCCAAAACGCTGTTGCCTTCTGTGTGAATAAATTTCATGACATAACTATTTACCTACGGGGCTATGCAAAGCTCTGCACCACCCTCCCTACAATCTGCGACTGCACCACACCACTATACCACACATCTGTGGCTGTACACATCTGTAGCTTTACACATCTGTTGTGTAAAAGTGAGATATTCTCTTTGAAAACAATTAGATACCACAGCCACATGCAGAAAAAAGTGCTTTGGAGGACACGAGTTCACAAGAAGAAACAACTAGATATAGAGGTTATTTTAGATCTGTTTAGCTACTATTTATACGTACTGAAACATTTCTTAGATTGAAGCTATTTGAATGAAATCTTCTCCACATTTCAACTGGAGGACCATCAATGGCATTCAAAAATACCAATTGCAGACTGCTCTATGGAAAAATATAATGCAGCAATATTTCAAAAATAATGCAGCCATGTTAATACAGAAATCAACAGTTGTCATTATACCCAACAGTTAAAAGCTCACCCGAGCTTAGGCCTGTCGCGATGAACATTCATTCAACCTCTCATATGATAAATGCAAATGACCTCGACATTTTTCTGATATTGATAATTATTACAATAATTCTGTTAATGTATGACTTTCAGCATAACTACAAACTATGCTGAGACACTTCTGATTCACAGAGGGAGGCAGAGCTGTTGCTTCCTTCTGATTATTTTAGCTTGAACTAGAATCATACTTTTAAAAGGAAAAGGAATTCCAGAAGCATCCCTTTATGCTGATTTCAATCTGGTCCAGAGTGAATATATGCCTCTTGGAAGCTCATAATCCATCCCAAAGCATAAGAGTCATTTTAGAGTCCTTAAAAAATGAATTTCATATAATATTGATAATCTCATGTGATTTTGGATGAAATTTGCTCTCAAAACCCTCCGTTCTTAATGCAGCCAAGAACAGTTACCCTGACGGAGCTAGTGACAACAAAAAAGGACACAGAGAGACCAAATGTACCCACTGGAAAAAGTTCAAGAGCAGCCTTTTGTCCAGTCCTCGGCTCAAGCTAGAGAATACTTCCCAACCACCTCAACACCAAGTGCATCACTCATAAATGTATATAGTGTAATGTTCTTGCTCTGTCAAGATGCAGATATAGTAACAGCCAGTTGTTTTACTAGTCCAGGTCTCTTATTGTATGTTGATGTTTGCTTGTTTCTGCTAGCACAATCTCCAGGGTCACCTCAAAACCGTGGCAAAATTTAATCTTTATTGTCCTCAAGCCATTATGGGAGCAAAAATAGAAGACAAAACTTCGTAAAAACCATAGAGATCATGGAAGTTTCAATGGGAAATGAACAGACTTCCAAATATTTTAACAGACTTAAAAAGTCCGTAGAGAGAACTCAAATGCCCCAGTCTGATGTGGATTTAAAATTACCTTCACTGTTTTGCAAGTTTGGAACTATAAAATTGTATAAATCCCAATAATCCCTGTGAACAGAATCTGTTGACCCTGGTTATTATGAGTGTGTCAGGGACACACTTATCCAGAGCATCACCAATGTTGGTGACAAAAGAAACTCTACATATCCTGAACAGTGGCACAAGTTGGTCTGAAACGGCACTAATTTAAATAATTAATTAAATTCATTTGAAAAATAATGATATTGTTAATTGAGATGATATGGGACAATATATTGACTAATAAAAGTGTTATTGTGACAGGCCTACCAGAGCCATTGCTATAGAAATATGGAGGAGACACCAGCTGTTTCAAACTGTGTTCAAACAACATAAGGAAAAAAATGGGCAAAAAAAATTGAGTCTTGTGGAATTATTTTCAGTTTGGCAGGTTATGTTTTGTCTTTGATTACTACTAGTTTTGTACTTGTTGTATGCTGTCTGGCGACGAAGCTGAAAATCAGGAATAGCTGAAAATAGCCAGGAAGATACCAGCAGCGGCAACAGCGAGGCAGTCACTGCTACATCACCTCTTGTTCAAAAAGGGACTGTCCTCTCCAACTTCGTCCATTTACTCCTTTTCCAGAAAGGCAAAAAAACACCATCCAGTGACTGTGTTACCACAATGCCACATTACAGAAGTTGTGTCATCTGTAAAAAAAAAAAAAAAAAAAAAAAAAAATATGACAACTGTCATGAATCATGACATGTTTTACCTTCAGTAATAAATTGTTCTGATTGCATCAATAGTATGTGAAGGAAAAATAAACCAAAAGAATAGAGGGTTACTTTAGGCAACAACATCAGCAAAAAGTGAGCAGTGCTAGTGTTTAAAACAGATTGCCGCTGTGTGTATCTTGTACGTGTGTGATTCAGATGTGAACAGTGACATTTTGGCCTCCCTCCCCAGGAGCACTTCAGATTGAGAACAGCGAGGAGTCAGACCAGGGCAAGTATGAGTGTGTGGCAGTCAACAGCGCTGGGACACGCTACTCTGCCCCGGCGAACCTTTATGTTCGAGGTAAGATCCCTCTTGACCCCATTAACCTCCCGCTCGTTGCCTGCCAGGTCACCAGTAACAGGAAGGTCCTCATTGTCACCTCCTTTGCCTTATGACTGCTAATGGCCAAAGTCCTTTCCTGGGTCCAACTGCAGTGAAAGTCAAAGTTGTTGATGCTTGTGCGTTCTCTGGTCTGAGACTGTCATATCCTGCTTTCTCTATCACTCTCTTCTCTGTGTCTCATTTCTGTCTCCTGAGTGGTGATTTACAATATGAATTTTGCCTCATTGCCCTGTTGTTACTTGGCTTGACCTTTCTAACCTCAAGGTGATGGGAGAGATGTTTTGACCTGTCAGGGATGAGGGAGAGGTTGGCTGGGGTTCCGCTTCCTTTTGTGGAAGTGGGGGTTTACTCCTGGATACTTGCCACAAAGAGAATATGATTTTGCCTTCGTAGCAGCAGGAATCCCTCCCAAAGTGCTGCAACAGAAGGCAACAGGCCTCAAGGCTTGTCATCAGTAGACCTCGGCAACAAACAAACAATTAGCCTCAGCCAATTTCAGTTTCTCAAAGGCAGTTCGTCAAGCATGAGGGGGATTAATTATTACTTTATTCACCTGTCCATTAAAAAAATAAAGTGACAAACCAGCATTATGAATACAGCTGAATATGGTTACTGCCCATTGTTGGCTCATTGTAGATTGGGTTATGGGAAGAAAAAAAAGTCAAATAAAAGTTTGTTATTGGGCAACAATTGAAGTTGGCATTGTCTGCCTCTTCAGCTTTTTTGCCTCCGCCCTTTTTAAAGTCCTCTTCACTACATGAAACAGCAACAAACTCTAAGCTAGCAGGTCAATGGTTTACCCCTGGTGTTATTTTGCAAGGGAACTGTCGCTGCATCCTGGGCCTTGCAACAGCCACCACAATTATGATTGGCTTACAGATACAAATAGCCAGAAAAATGTTTGTGGTCTTGGATAATTTTTATATTTGATGATTATATTAAAGGTTTTCTTAATATTCTATTATGCAATCAGATATTGATCACTCTGTGTGTGTGTCTGTGTGTGTGTGCGCGCATATGCGCGCGTGTGTTCACACTAGGATGTAAATCATTACCTTCAAGGAGCACTGACCAGTCCCCAAGTACACTGTCCCCAAGTACTCTGAAGTTAAATTACAAAGTGTGTAATTGTGTTAGTTTATTTCTGGTGCTTTGTCCAGACCTACCAGTAAATGAATTAGCCCCCAGCAAGTAATGACAGGCCAACTTTAAAGAGACTTATGGGTACCATTCCCTTCAAGACACAAGAGATATGCAAACACACACACAGGTACAGTATTGTGTGTGTATACATATGACAGATTACCACATAATGTACATGAATGGATATACTGATTGCATAAAAGTGGTGCCAATAAAACAGTTGGGAGTTTAAAAAAAAATAGCAGTATGAAATCATCATATTTAATAGAAAACCTTTTTATGCTTATCTGCTAGGGAGGGATGCAGTTGCTCAACAATTTTCCACTGCAATGGATCAAAGTATTTACAGCTGCTAAATTTCAGTGAGTGTTGTCACAGACACAAGCTAGCTGCTGCTGGCTGAAAAGTCTCCACACTCCAACATATGGAGGATTTGATTAACATAATATACAGTTTTCAAAAAAAACTCAAAGAAAACATTAACACAATACTTTTAGTTTTAATCTCATATTTCATGAGTTGAAATAAAAGATTTAAGATTTCCAAGCTAGTGAGCACTTCACCTGTGCCAAGAAAATCCAGTTGTAGCCTCAGATTTAGTAGAAGCAGTATCCAGTGTGGAGCCCCAATTTCAGGCAGTGTTACTTCATGGAGTTCATCGGGTGGGTGATTGTCGCCTGTGGAATATTTGTCCACTCCTCTTCAACGAAACAAAAGTTGTTGGATATTGGCAGGAAATGGAACATGCCAATCAAGATTATCCCAAAGATGAGGGTGCAGGTAATGCACTAAGTGGGATATTTTCTACTGCTCGAAATTGTGTCCCAGTCTTGCAGCTTGGAGCTGTGTATAGGCTTAGCAATCGACCTGGGGCTCTCCCTACACTATCCCTGTCCATTCAAATCGATAAAATGCCCCGGAGTCCATCATTTGTAGCTTATGCCTGAATGTATCATAACCCCTTCTGATACAAAGGGGCTTTATTTTTGCAACCTTGACATCATTAACCACACAGCAACATACACACTGTCTGCCATCTACCTGCTACAATGTAAACCAGGGTTCAGATTTAAAGAGAACACCAGCAAAGGTCAGCTTTCTAAAGTTGGTTATGATAAAAAAAATAGCAGACCCTGGTGAGGATGCTCCCTTCAGCTTCCCTGAGAAGCTTTCTGACAGTTTGTTTTAAGCAATTAGCTTTCTGGGTATTTCTCAGAAGATTTTGCTGGTGAAGCCAGATGTGGTGGGACTGGGCTGGTGTAGATAAATCTGGCCTGCAGTCATTGTCAGTGAAGTGTACACTGTGACATATTTTAGCACATTTTCGAATAAGATTTGTAACAAAGAAAACATTTCCATGCGTGTAAGAAGTCTTAGCTATTTTACTTAAACTGGTGGAAAATGGGAGCAAAGCAAAAGTGTATGATAAAGGTATCTATATAACTGAGATGTTCTGTTGAGAGTATGCGTTAAAAAAAAATCTGGACAAATTAAGTGCCTCAAGTGCACTATCACAGATGGAGGTCTGTAGCCACAAAATGTGACAGTAAATTAATTCTTTCATTGGATCAGTGAACAAAGCCATTTTCATACTATTATAAACTTTTTGGTTGATTCAGACTTAAGAAGCCTCGTATGAACTTCAGTGTTGTCACTCCCTGAAGGTAGTGCTTTAATGCTTGAAAGGACATACAGAGTGATCATTGTTTGCTAGGCGGTCACTATTGACTAAAGGAGTGATTGGAAGAATCTGCTTTTAAAGAATCCTTTCTGTGTGGGAATAAAATCAACAACATCATCAAGGAAAAAGAACGCTATGAGAACTGGTTCATTTGGAATTATTTAGGCAATAAAAAACCCAAACCATCACTTTGCCGATTTATTTTAAAAATAAACGTGTGGTAAGAAGAGATAACTAATGTCTCCTGGCAAAGTGTTAGTATGTGTGTTTGTGTGTGTGTGTGTGTGGGGGGGGGGGTGTCTGGGACATGCATATGTGCAAGCAGATGCACATTTTAATTTTCTCATTACAACAGATGGATGTTTCTCAATCCAATGGCAGATGAAAGCGCTCACTTCAAAGATAAATTTTCATCTAAGAACTAAAAAAAAACCCCAGAGATTTTCAAAAGACGAATAAAGAAATACCTATAGCATTTTTGTTTGCTGTTTCAATGGCTGATTTGTCAGTGAGACTGTTATAGTTGTCAAAAATTTCCCCCACTAAACTAGACAGGGCTGTAATCAACACAGTCAGATGATAATTGTATGATTTGCCTGTTTTTGTTCTACTCTTTTCAAGGTTCCTCTCTGTGTTTGTTTAACCTCTCCAGGTGTAACGGTAGCTTATGTTCCATCGTTTCACACTGGCTCTTGAGCAAATGTTGCTTCATGCAATATAAGTGTGTGTCCTCTTTATGTTGCCTACAGTTCTCCTCATCTTTTTTGTGTTGAATGTTCTTTTGTTCCCACTAAATGGTAGCTCCATTCCACAATATCATACCCATCAGCCATGTACACAGGCTGTATATTTATGTTCATCTCACAAATGCTTATCCTTCTAAGAAGGCCACTGTGTTTCATTGTTTACCATCCCATGCTTAGTTTATCATTGAGGAGTGAGCGAATCGTTTACATTTTTTATTTCAATTCTGTTGAATTGCTGATTTTATTTGTGTTGGGTGTGTTTATCATGGTTTTTCATGAAGCAGAGCAGTAGCGTTAATGTAGAAGAGAAAGATTGTCCTTGCCTACAGAGAGGTTTTTGGTTCCTTCATCACATTATTATTGACATTATTATGAATGGCTTTTTAAAATTGTCCATCAATTATAATCAGCCGAAGTAAATTATTTAAATTTCAAAGTGTATCTTGAATAATAACAAAAATCACAATTTGCGGAATTACAGATCACTAGAAAACACAACTGTGCACACAAGTATGGTATTAAATATTCAACATTTATGGGGTTAAACATTGAAGGTTAAGGATTTAAAAAAAAACAGTCATTTTCTTTAATCCTTCTTTTTAATAATTTTTTAACAGTTGTGTATAGTGTATAAAGCTGTATACCTTTGGAATTAGGTTGATAGAGCTGAAGGCTCATGAATATAAAAAAAATAGTAGAAAAAATGTGTAGGCACTGTTGCTCCTGTGCCTTTAGTTTGTTGTAGTTTGCTCATCAGGTTTATCATATGTTTTAGCTGCAACACTATAGTATTTTACATTTTGCTCTGTATTGGTCAAGCACCTGCTTTGAAGGTGTTCACTGTAAAAAAAACTATACATGAATAACACTTAAAAAGCATAGTGTGTGAACAGTTTCTGCATTGAATACCTTTCAGAACTTTGAGACCTGTTTTCAGGTCATTGTTTAACACCCCATTAAATGCACACTTTTTAAGTACAATCACTGCCAGATTACGCACGGATGACCTTAATGCCTTTTTTCTATCCAATCAATGGGTGAGAGCACCAATCAGACATTCTCCATGGACTCAGCGGGCTTCTATAAGGCAAAAATTGTTCATGAAATACTCCACCATAGAAATTAATTATTCTGTGAGTTCGGCATAGGCACATGGCAGGTGAGTGCTTGACTTATCTTATCTGGAGCCATGTTTATGTATTAACCGATTACAGGCCTTGATTAGTGGAGCTCTCAGCGAGTCAATACGCAGAATAAATGTAGGCGGTAACATGCTGTGTTCTGTAGTGGTCTTAGGGAAGTTTGGCTGTTAGCGATCCTCCACCTCCTGAATGCTATCTGAAGAATTCAAATTCTCCAGCAGAGTTTAGGACAGGGAGAGCAAATTTTGTTTGTGTAACTTTTGCTTTATGTGTGTGATGGGTTTCCCCTGCATTTTTATGTGCCGTGTGTGTGTTTGTGTGTGTGTGTGTGTGCGTGTGTGTGTGTGAGAGAGAGAGACTGTACTGCAAATGCTATTGTCTCCACTGTGATTTTCTCACTCGTAACTGGATAAGCAGATATTTGCCTGTTTTACTCTCTCTGTTTCTCCTTGTCTTCTTCCTCCCCACTCATTCTTTACCCCTCTGTCCCTCCATCACCATTGCACCCTGCCATCAATAAATACAATCCAAATATCACCTCTCAGATCAACGGGAAGGTTGGTTTTTTTCACTCTTTATCCTCCTAAAGCCATGGCCTGGCAGACTGGAGCCGTGCCGCGCTGGCATCTCGCTAGGCGCCTCAGGCCCGTCCCGGCCTTTCTCTCTCAGGACCCCAACCTTAAAATGCAACCCCTCCTTTTCTGACTGCATGCCCCCTCCCAGCCCATGCTATCGTATATTCTACCTTGTACTACACAATGCCTGTTGCACCATGCAGGATACACTGTAGCATGCAGCGTGCTTTCAAAAAAGCAGGCTGTGTGCGACAGTATATTCTAACTTGCACTACACGCCTGTTGCACCATGCAGCCTGCTTTTTTGAAATTTTGTGA
The DNA here is from genome assembly GCF_037954235.1 of Aulostomus chinensis. Lineage (NCBI taxonomy): Eukaryota > Metazoa > Chordata > Actinopteri > Syngnathiformes > Aulostomidae > Aulostomus > Aulostomus chinensis. Next base: position 19,543,772 of record NC_141333.1, on the reverse strand, counting down.
AATGAGCATGATGTGCTGAAATACAATATTGTTCCTTGTGCACAGATAGTAATTACATTTGTCTACCAGGAAAGAATTATGTATGCCTTTGTAAGAAGTAGGGTTTGTTTTTCCTCAGGGTTACCAGTGTCAGTTCTAATGTTGCAGGCTTGAGCAATACTCTGTAGGTCACCTTTGTTTTCTCCATCAGCAAAAGGTTGTGCTTCATTCCAGGTGGAAAAAGTTTCGTGAGTGTGTGCATGGGAGTTTCAAAATCTCAAGTATTGATGAAAAAGGGGGGGGGGGGGGGCGAGTGCCAATAAGATTTGTTCCAGTAGCTTATTACGACCCATATTACTGATGCCTTAGAGTGACACAACCTCTACCAGCCACATAGGTTATAACAGTCTGTTATTTTAAGATGAAAAGTCACTCAAAGTAGAAACCAAATATCCTTTTTGTAACATATTTATGGCAACTTTACTTGACACCATTATATTTTTTCAGCTGTGTTTCACAGACTTGTACTTTAACCTCAACAGGATCATTTCTTAACCCCAACTACATGTTTTTTTGTGCCAAACCTAACCAGACCTTCACCATAGTGCTGTGTAAACGACTGTAAAACACTACATATTCCAGCAAAAACAACAACAACAAAAAATGTCCTGCCTCTTACTATGGAATGTCACAGCTGCTGTTCTGTAGTCTAACATCCAGATCAACCATGCTGTGGCTTTAATCTCATGATCGCTGAGTGAGAGACTAACACGTTACCTAGGAGCCAACATCCCTTATGGTAATTGTATATTGTCAGCATGGATCAAATAGTACCCTCAAGAGATTATGTTGAAGTACTTCCCTGGGGGAAGCAGTCATCTGGGTCATATTCAAGGGTAAGAACAAGCAACCTGTCAGGTGGTATTGATTGGATGACTTGGTCTAAATACTGACTGAAAATATCTGGACAATTTTTGTTGAATTAGCTATACATTTACCAGGGCTTTGAGATCAGAACAGTCTTTGGTACTATCATAATAGTGTGCCATCACCTTGGAAACTGGCATGCTAAGTAGAACGACATCATGAAGAGATGATTCCTGTGAGGTTACTGATGATATTTCAGCGCGCGAGTTCCCAAGTAAAACAAATTCTATTTGCCTTTACTAAAAGGCCCAAAAAGCACTACTGACAGGCTTCTGAGTGGATCGACTTGTGTTTTTTAAATGACATAGAGCCATCTACCATACCAAACCGATGAAAGAGATGTCACATCATACCTTTCACTGAGGGAATTTAATCTTCACATGATTTGTGTTCAGAGTTTGTGCTCATTTCACAAAATGTTGTGATTGTGTCACAGTGTCCTCTTTAGCATGCTGATCATGAATATATAATCTTTGCTAATTCAGAAGCATGGCTTGTCTCTGCTCTCATCTGCTGTCCAACCAACATCTCATGGAGTGGCAGGCTCTCAGCTCACACTGCTTGTATCATGCTGCCTTCTTATCTGGGTCTGCTAGAGAACTATCTACAAATGAACAAAATAGCCTCAAACACATCTATTCCAACAGTTGTCCCCCCCCCCCCCCCCCCCCAAGACTCTGGATCATTAATAGAGGAACAGGGAGTAGCTCAGAGAGTGAAGAATGTCAGAGAACATAAAGAGATGTTGCGTATTTGTAAAGGATCATATGTTATATCAAAAAGAATACCCTTGATATTCCTCTGTTTAAAAATACAAGCCATGAAAGTTAAATGTTGACAAAAGTGACTATTTATCTACAGTCCTTGCAGCTTTTCTTTTCAAGATGGAATCCTCTAAAATCCAGACAAGACACAGTGGAATAAACATGAATGAAAAGTGAAATATGGTAGATTCATTATTGCCCATAAGGACAGATTCCAGGAAAAATGTTCAGAAGTATGCACATCGTCCAGAGGAAGCAACACATCCAACTTGTAGTCTATTAGATTTTCATGTGAAGTAATAGCATTTACCTGTAAATTGGGCCATAATTTGGTGCAAATCCTGCCTTTCATTTGGGGAAAACATTGGAACAGACGAGCCAGTGTGCTGGTGTGCACAGTCGAAAAGGTTCTGCCTTTAATTCCAATGCTGCATTTTTGGAAATAATCACTCGTGAAAATAATCACTAGTGGAAAGTAACTAGGAGGTGTGAATTCATTGATTTTTGGCAATGTAGTTATTTTTGAGTATCAGTACACTGACATTACATTTAAAATGATGGAACACTTCTTTAGGAATTAAGAAACAGCAGGGAAAGACTGATCTCCCAGGCCCAAAACACTGCCTTGTTAGAAACACAATACACACACACAGTAATTTTAAGGTGGGGGCAAAACAGTGCCCTCCCCCCTTTGTCTCCTGCAATGACCGACTGTCTTGCGGCAGTGCACCTGAATATTGTTGAGCCTTCCACTTCTCTGCAGTTCGAGGTCCTTCCGTGACATTGACAAACAACCGGAGTCTCCAATACCTAGTCTGTCTACCAGAGAGAACTGACAAGTTTGTTTGTTTTGTTATTCAAGGAAAATGCTGTTCATAATTCTTGGAAGAGACAGACAGACTTCAACTTAAGTTAGCTTCCATCTGTAGAGAGCATGCAAGACTGGTGGGAGGGGTTCATATGGGCAATGTAAGTCGCTTCACCAAGTTTAATTTTCCTTTCTTTAGAATAATCTGGAGCCACAGTCATTGAAGGCTGTGATTAACAAAGGGAAACCCATATGCTCACACAGCACCCGGTGCAGGGTTGCTACTAAAATCCCTCAGCACTTTTTGAATTTTCGTCCCTGATATCTGTCCAGGGTGAGCAACTTTTAGTACAAAAATGTTCTGTGATAAAAGCTTTATCATTTCACTGCACTTTAGGGACAATACATGGCACTTGTCATTTCCATTGAATATTTTGAACATTTCGTGGCAGCTGGATGTTTTGTGCTGTACCTAAACATGTACATTACCTGAGATTGTTTTTCCAGCTACTGCTTAACTTGTCGAGTTGCAAACCAAATGGCTTCCATGCTTGGCTGCTCTACAAGCGCCATAGTCCCTCCGACTCACATTGAGGACTCAATAGGAAGTTTGGGAAAAATACAGTTATTGTTTTCATCATATTGATATTGCTGTAGTTAAGCATACAGACTGATGCTGATGTGGATAATGGTATAAAAAACTATGCTTTCAATGAAACAGTGTCAGTTATTTATGGAAGATGAAGGTCTCATGGAAATAGAAGTTCAATGGCCATTGGCTCCCATTTGAGGCAACGGGTCTTCACCCCAGGACAGTGTCGGGCTGATTGACAGAAAACATGGCTGAGTAATTTGATCCCCATCACATTTAGGTGTATTCGTCTGCCGATGAAAATTTCGACTTAAGTTTTAGAAGTTCAGTTTTGTGGGAACAATGCCAACTTGAGTTTTCTTGTCATCACGTTAAAATTAGGGGTGGTATGATTATTTTATAACATGAACGATTTCATTGATATTTGCAAAATTGTGCTGTATTAAAAACATCAATTAGCGGCGGAGAGTAGTTGTGAAATTTAAATGAATAAAGATTTAGAGAAACATATCTTCAAGGTCTCTCAGTTTGTTGTTATACTGCTCATCTTTTTTTTTTTTTTTCATTTTGACACAATGAACATTTCTTGTCCAGTTAAAGAGCATTACTTCTTCTACTTGACTGTCCTTTCCATGTCAATTCAATGTGTTTAATCCACGTCCCTCAATCATGTCGTAAGCACGTTGCTGAATCACCACCTGCATGGCAGCATGAAGTCCCCCATAATGCACACAGATGTTTGCTTTCCCTCCCAGCTTAGCTTGTCCTATAACTGCAGCTTTTCCTTTATCAGGACTTTGCTTCTAATCTTTACAGCAACCCCACCAACCCCCATCCGACCCCACCCGACCCCCTTCTTTGACCTCTCTTTTCTGGCATGTAAATACAGATGAAAGTTTGTCTGCCAATAACGGTCAGCTTTTCCTAATGTGCATCTGTTAGTTCGAAATGTCATCATGACAAGTGACAACTTCAGTCTCACCTCTAACTCTCAGCGACTCATCCATTCATCTCACCATCATCCAGGCCAACAGTAGCAATCATGACAACAAATACTGACTCTGTAGTCATTGCATCTTGGCCATCTTCCATGTCCATGGGTAACTTCATAGTTTTCTAATGAGCTAATATTGTATTGTGGTGACTCCCTCAATGCTGGCCAGCACATTAAAATCATACAGCCTCCTAGAGTATAACTGCTCCATTGCTATCCAAATTTCATCAGATATCTTCAAATAAAGAATTTAAAAAATACGATTGCACCAACTTAACAATGACTGCAGAGTAAAACCCATTTACACATCACAGGCAACCATTTATATGAATTCTGTATATTTACAAACCAATGCAAGGACTCATGTGTTACATTGCTTAGCCATCTGCCTCAATGATCTGGGCCCTGCAGGACTAACAAAAATATGATCAATGAATGAGTCCAAATAACAGGCATGATAAATGATTGTTACACTCATAATGATTACCACCTGAACTATAAATGCGGACACCAGGGATCTCGTTTCTCAGTATGGGAAGGATCACACTTCAGATCAACACCTGAGGAGTAGCTTTTACAAGCAGGAGGAAGGGAACATTTAGCTGTGTGGACCAGCAGATGACACCTCAAATTATCACATTCAGATATAATGTTTGTTTTTTTTTCCATAGGTAGCAAAAGATCTAGGTAAAATCAGTACTGTAACAAATAATTCAAAATGTTGAGCAAGTACTTTCCTGAAATTTGGTCAGATGATGGAACTTTGATTGAGGAACAATCACTTTGATTTTGGAATTCAAATGATAATATTCCCCTCGGCGGGTTTTGTGTTTTCACAGCACAACAGGTTCAGATTCAGCTCAACCTAAGTTTTATCATCCTACCAAATGTTGTCTAAATCTGTCCACAATTTTGTATGCTACTGAGAGATGGACCAACGAACAGCAGTGATCACTATTTCCTCCTTGGTAGCAGTAATAGATCAATCAAATAAAAGTGTATCTGTGATCCTGTTCTTAAAATAATCAATATTCAAACAGTGAAGTTGGAGGTTGGTTTACTTGTACTTTCTGATTAGTGCTGATTGAAAAATCAGGATATTATTGCACTATTGACCCCAGTATCTCAGTAGGGTCTCATGGGAATTCCTTCAAATTAGATGGCCGAGTTCAAGCTCACTGTGGCTGCACAGCAAAAAGTTTGGCCATAACTGTAGACATACTAATTATGATGAAAAATCATTAAAATGTCTAACAACGGGAAATAGCGAAGGAATGACATTTGATATCTAAGGCAAAGGTCAACTTCAGCTTCACACCTGCAAAAAGCACTTTTCATCTGAAAAGTATTCTGTACAAGCTGTGTAACTCCTTTATGATGATAAGTTAAATATCACCAGAAAATACACCTGACACCTTAGTTAATTCCTCTAAAGTCTGCACTCTGGATAATGTATTGTGAGACTGAACAAACATGGATGTAAACTGCAACTGGACTGGCTGGCAGAGACATTCAACCACAAAGCTGAAACTCTATTTACTGATTAAGACTTATAGTGTGATATTTTGCAGACTCTGCATTATTTAGTTTGTTCCTCTGCACTACCAGAGCTATTTGGAAACAAACAACAATATTGCAAGGCAGACCAAAAGGATCAATTCAAATTTCAATGGGGAAAAAAACCAATATACATTTTTCCTAAAAAAAATAAAATAAAGATCTTCATGGCAAGTATTATTGCAAGGAATGACATAAAACATTAATTCGGGATGTTGGAGGAAGAAATGAGAAAACTTTTTTTTTATAATCGTTTATCATTCATAAATAATAAACAATAAACATACATTAATAAATAAATACTTCCCATGGCCAGTTGGAGGGGTTTATACATAATAGACCACATTTGCAAGTAATATAGCATATCAGGAACCTGAAATAGCCCTCACTGACTTACTGTCATTGCATATTACTGTGGTATTCTGGGAGAAAGAATAAAACAGGAAAATTACCCAACTGGCAGTGCATTTATGTCACGTAACACAGAAATGTTGGTGTAAATGTTGATAGCCTAAGTCCTAAATTCACATTTACAATTGGAGGAACTGTACTGTTGTAATTGCTGGCCAGCTGAGGCTTATAGACCCTACCTTACCGATCTACCTGCCAACCTACCTACCGCCACTTTGCTGTAGAAAGGATATAACCAGGTAATGTGAGTGTTCTGATGATCAGTAAAATACCTTATGTTTTACTGATCTAGTATTTCCACTTTCCATCTCACACACACACACACACACACACACACACACACACACACACACACACACACACACACACACACACACACACACACAGTGAGTGTACTCACTCCCCTGTCATCATCCAAGCTTCAAAGAAATCTTTCAGGGTTAAGGCAAATGTTGCTGGGAAACAAGCACGCCATATGTGTGTGCGTTTGATCAGTCGGAAAATAGAATTTAAACGCCTGGCCTATGCTGTGCACCTGCTCAAAATTGATCACCAACATGGTCTAATTGTCCCATATATGCTAAGAATATGATAACTTTTTCTTTCTCTTCTTTATAGGCTTGACAGTAGTTGAAATATACTTATTTATAAATATGTAGTGTCTTATAGTAATACAAATTTGAATAGTATATTTTGGATTGAATAGATTTAATAATACAAAATATAGCCAAACAAACAACACAATCAATGCAACCACCTGCTCCTTCAACACAGTTACCAATGAGCTGATTTTGGGGCTGACTTCTCAGGTCCCCTGTGCTGATAGACCTAGAGTGACACCAGTAAAAGGAGATTCATAGGAGGAGATTCATTTAGGAGATTTATTTCAACAATTTCCCGCACGGGATTAATAAAGGATTGCTGATTCTGATAAAGACAATTAAAATTTGGTGTTCTCCTATCCGAGATATTGTCACACTAACACTTCACGTCTTAAATCTGACGAGGAGAGCTATTCTAATATCCTTAACTAATGGCTAGGGACCAACGTGTCTGACATTAAAGTTTAAAGGTTAACGCTGATGGGTAGTAATGCCAAGGGGTTTCAAGATTGGGATGGAAGTGAAAGCAAAATCTGATGTGAGGTGTTGTTCTGAAAATTTGCCACAAAACTTGAGCTTCAGAATGTTATTTGGCAGACCCTTTGGCGAATCATTATGTCACAAAAGTGCTCAAAGTATCAGTCACTTTTAACCAAGAAAACCATTGTTTCACATAATGATGTCTGGCAAATCCCATGGAGATTTCAGATTTAAAAGTCTGGACCCAGGCACCCTCTTTTTTTTCCAGCCAAAGAGTATGTTTCCTCTGTATAGTAGAGATTAAACCTACGCTATAAATCAGTGAAATAATACTACTGAGAAGAACAGTGGCAGCAGCAACACTTTGCAAAGATTGGAAACACTAAGTCACTGATCTAATTTGATCAGCCTTGAAAATGAATTCATCTCTGCTATGCACCTTATTATATATATATGTCATCACGGCCTTTAAATATACTTTGTCCAGTATCAAATACATCAGAGCCTTGGAAACACCATTACCTCTGGAGCACTACCTAAGTGACCCGTCTCCTCCACATTCCTGCTCCCACTCCTTATCCTCTTTATCTCCTCCTCCTCCTCCTCCTCCTCCACTTTGTGTTCTCTAGCACTGCAGCCTCCAAAGGAAACCAGCATCTGTATTTCAGGGCCGGCAACTTCCCATGCCAGCAGATGATGATATTCTTGTTTGAGTATAAGCTAGCAGCATTTTGCTCGACTGCTAACATCTAGCACATACCACAGGCTTCTACAACTTTCCAGGTTCAGGTTTTTTTTTGTTTTTTTACAGTGAAAGGTATACTAGTAGAGCTTGTAACCTTGCTCTTACTCTTAACCACAATGAAACCCTTAGAAAATCCTCTGATCCTCAGTGTAAGCCCTTCACACCCAGGCTGTAGCCTCGAGCTTACAGTACACTTTGTGAGTCAGAATTCTTGAAAGTACTCAGCTAAGTCTGAGAGCAAGGACTTCACTTGCTGCATTTTATTGAATGCTCACACAGTACTGTTGCACTAATTCAGATGTAGTGTAATGAGGATCCCAGTACTTAGAGATTTCTAAGGAAGAGAGTTAACAAAGGAGCAGATGCCTTCAGTATTTTCTCCAGCACATTCACTCTCTTTGCCTCAGGATGTGATGGAAACGCTCCTGACCAGCAGCACAACACTGTGGATTTCAGGTGCTTTGTATTCTCTGAAGCACAGCAGGAAACCCCAGATACTCAAGAGAGATTATGTCTCACAGTTCAGGGCAGTGTCTCTAAATTGACCCTTTTCCAACATGGAGCACGGAAATACTATATAAACATGATGAAGAGGATAAACCAAATAAGTAATTATAATTGAGCGAAATTTGCTAATGAATGTTTCTGTTTCATTGTAATGGACATGAAGTCCCTGGTAATGGTCAGCTAGTTGATTTTTTTTTTTAAGGTCTTATAGGTGTAGATATTGTACGGAAACACCAGATCCAGGTTTCCGGTGTCATTGCCTGTGTGCAAGTAAACTATTTCCATAAAAAAAGTATGTTAGACAAAAAAAAAGAATGATGTTTAACATAATAATTGTCTGCATGCTTAAATCAGAGGTCACCAGCTATGTGGAGGATAAATCATATTGTTGCTTTGGTATGTTTATGTGATTCGAGGCCAAGGTAACCTTTCAGAGACATCAGATTCCCTGGATGTGGAAAACTCTCAGCTACTTGGTTCAAAATATTTTTTTCCAAAAAAGAAATGGTTTTTCTACTTTCCATTAAAACTTCACATCAGTGATCAAAAACAGGATAAGACACAAAGAATATTGATGCTATGTGTATTAAAAAAAAATTGTCACTGTATTCACATCTTGTGTACCACATCTGAAAAGGTAACTTTTTTCTATGTTTCTAAAATATTTTGAATTGATCATAAATTATAGTTACTGCAGTGTTTCCTCAAAATGAAGAAGCGACTTTAGCTTCATTGGTCCAAAACTGATGTATTAACAGTTAACAGTATCTGCCCATACCGATGACGGATCAATGTTATTGTGCATTCCTAGATTGTGAAATTGATATGTTTCATATCATACCCTAAAACTAACCTTAAATGACCCCTAATTTCAATGTAATGTTTTCATCAAAACACCAAAATTCACATCTGGAACCATAACGTACCTCATGATTTGAGTAGCAACACTTGAAAAACACATTCTCCATAAAAACAGAGCATGATGAGACTTAAAACTCAATGCAAATCATACTGGCTCATCCATCCTGACCCATTCACACGCGGGTACACAGTTACAGGCCAGGCCAGGCCAGGCCAGTCAAACATGGAATCAGCCCAGTGGTCACAAGACCCCGCCCCCACTCTCACCCACACCTCTTGTTGTGTCCTCTCATATTCCTTCTCTTCACCCTGCAGTTCGTCGTGTGCCTCCCCGTTTCTCCATCCCTCCAACCAATCACGAGGTGATGCCCGGTGGCAGTGTCAACCTGACCTGTGTAGCTGTTGGTGCTCCCATGCCTTACGTGAAGTGGATGAGCGGTGAGGTTGAGCTGACCAGGGAGGAGGAAATGCCTATCGGTCGCAATGTCCTGGAGCTCACCAACATCCGCCAGTCAGCCAACTACACTTGTGTGGCCATTTCCTCTTTGGGTATGATCGAGACCACTGCCCAGATCACCGTCAAAGGTCAGAAAGAAATAATGTCTGGGTGTGTGGCGGGTCGGCATTTTGGGGTCACAATAACAATAAATTGGCTGAGAATGCCACATCTTGTGACTGCTATGAACCATATATGAAGAAAAAGTAGTTTCTAAAATACTCTAGGCCTATATCATACTTTATTGTATTAAACTGTAATATTCATTATTTTTCACAGCAAAACGGGATCATTACTTTTTGTTTCTTAGGTAAAGTCTTATTTTTGTTTAATGTTTGTGGGGGAAAAGATGTAAAATTGAAGGCAAGTGCTTTCAAAATGTAGACGGTGTGCATGCCATCCAATTCAATTAATGAAATAGGAAACTATCAGAACACAAACATTGTGAATGAACAGAACATTGATGCTGCTATAGATCCACAGGGCAGTAATATGAGGGTACCAACTCATTAAAGAAAAAGGTCTGTCAGTGATATACACCTAAATGTGATGTTGTTTAGTTCCCAGTTACTCCCATCTCCCTCTCATTGAAAAAAGGTTACAATTCACATCAAAAACACTTCAAAAAATTATATTAAATGCTGTTTAAATGGCAAAAGGTCATTTCCTCCCTGCTGTATCGATTGATTTTATATCATCATGCTGTGAAGGCATTAGCCAGTTAATCTAGCGCAATTTGAGGTGAGTGCTGAAGTTGAAATGATGAGCTGTGGATTTGGCAATGAACTAATGAGTTTGGCAACTAAACCATTTTAAATCTAAACCGTCCTCAATGAAGAGCGATGACCAATTGTGCACACAACCTCATTCATGGTTTCATTACATTTGGCCTTTAACCAATTATATTTACAGTTAACAGTTAAAGAGTACAATTTAAAATACATGACAGAGATATGGTTGACAAAATATAAAGAAGAAGCTGTTCATTTAAAGTCAACTCAATATGTTTGCCCTCATTGAATAGTTCGGAAAAACAATTTTGGGGGTCCAACTCCTTCTTCATAGTCCACATCTAGGGGAGATGTGAGTGGACCATTGAAGGGTTTATCTGTTCAATCCAAACCAGCAGTAGCAGACATCAAGGCCAAGACTTCTTTTCCATTAACATATATATAGTCAGATTAACAACTTGAGATATGAGAGGGAAGTTGAGAAAACATCTCTGACTCGAGGAAAGGGTAGCAGGTGCTCACCCAAAATCCATTTCAGCCCTCAGTTCCCTTGCTTGCCACATTGTTTCCCTACATGGACTCAAAGCAGCAACAAAACATGACCGAGCACTTCTACTGTCGGCTAAATCTGGACTTACGTGGCCACATTCACATTTGCATCACCTGTCACATCCACACTGACTCATTTCAGGCATTGTCCCCACAACTACAGATCTTGACACACTGTCTTTATTTGTTAATTAATAATTAATTATAAATTCATTCATTTCTGCCCACAAACCAAAAATGTCTGATTTGAATGACAATTTATACAGATTATAAATCATTGCATGAGCCAACGTGAAATAAATTGAACTCGGAACTCTGGGGTTTGTCTTGCTGAGTCAGTTTAAATTTATATGTATGCAAGAAAATGGAAATTGACCTTGTACTTGATTAACAGATTGTAAAAACTCTCTGCAAGATTTAGACAAGAAAGATTGTTGATTATTGGTATAATGAGTTTATCTCCCCATAATATATATTTAATGATAACAGCTAATTAGTATAACAAATAACTATATATCGTAACGTATAATCAGAATGCATTATCTTGGAATTAGCTTGTGAAGCTAGGATAAATTAACCTGTTGTTATGGGACAATATTTATTATCTCACAATAATGAGATAAATCTCCCCTTATTGCAGGACAAGGGCATACAAAATTTACTCACAAGTATGGCCTTTTCTTCTTCCTCCCATAGAAAGAACACAATGGCCCTACAGTGTTTTGAGTGGAGCATGAAGAAAATTAGGCTGGTGAGAAAGTAGGGTAGGAATAGTAGCTTCTTATTGTTACAATACCTAACTGGTTGTTTAAAAGCTGGAGTCTGGTTCTGTCCAAGGTTTCCAAGACTTGTTGGTTCACAGTCAGTCAACCCATTCATTCATAATAACACGTCACACTGACTGATCATGATGGTAAGACATCACTTCAGTAAGCAGGTTCAATTGCTACAGACCCCTCACACTGCGAATAATATTCCCACAGAATGCTATGATACTTGAATGCTTTTTGAGCAAGGACAGTTCAATGATGTTTGAAGTTTTCAGAGACACATCTTATATTCATAGTAACCCATTTATGCAACACGCTGTAAGACAGAACGCTTCAGCTGCTGCTTGCTGGCTTCACATCTTTGTAAGTAAGAAGAACACTGGATGCACTGCACTGTAATAAAGCAGATGTCAAAACTGGGGTGGCACAGGGTTGCAACTAAAAGCCTCTGGTTGCATTGGCTCATCCCATACTGAAGCCAGGGAACATTTATACACACCTCACTGCTCTGTATCTTACTCCAGTATAGCCATTTGCACTGCAGCTGCTTAAAGTCCTGGCCATGACGGTTTTGTACAGTCCAAGCTTTCACTTTACATGCAGGATTTAGTGAAAACCTCCAGAAAATAGCTTTCATTTTCATGCTGTGATGCAATACATTTTGATGGGATTCTGGAAATAGCTTGTTATGGAGGCTAGTTATTCTTTTTCCTTTTGTTTTGATTTATTTACAACTTCCTCTGTACATAAGTGTGCTTAACTAAAGTTAGGTAATTGAATGAATCAAGTGGCTCTGTGTGACACTTCAGGAATGGAATCGGAAGTTGACAGCAGAAGTTTTGGCCCCCTCCACTCTCAGGTTTTATAAGGTTTTGTATGTTATCACACCTAAATCAGGTGGAACGTTGACAGTATCCTTTGACAACTTCATTCATCCTCTGAATCAGAACAAATTTAAGTTGGCATTCAAGGACATGGTGTACAATCCTTATGTTACCCTGTGCCCTGCACCAAGCCAGAGGGTGTTTGTAAAATACAACAAAGTAGCTGTAACCCCACTCAGATTTCCAGTGTTGGGTGTTGCTACTCAGATCCAACCCTCCAGTCAGAGGTCTGCAGAATTCCCAGGCTACCTACTACCCTTAAATTGTAATGCAAGATGAAGCATGTGAATCATTTAATTAGCTGATGTGAGGGAAAAAACTGCCGTAATAAAGACCTGGAAATTCTCTGACAAGAGAGAATGCAGAGAATGCATTCTTAAAAGCATATTTAAGTTTAACAGTACCGACCTGACTGGATGCTCCTTCACGGCACAACTCATTCTGGAACTACTAAATACTCTACTATAGCCTATATTTTCACATGATAAAGAAATTCAGACAGAATTAATTTTTTAAAAAGCATACACAATAAGAGTAATTTTTATCATACAGTTATGATGAAATTGCAGAGCAATGTTGCATTTAATTCTGACAGTATGTCTCATTTATGGAATGTTCTGTTTTTTAGCTATCAATTTAGTCTTACAGACAGGAAAGCACAGCTAGTGGGCTATTTGTAACTCTTACTACCGAGATCTACCATGTACTGTTTGTAACACTGAAGCCAAGCTTGGGCAATTGATATTTACACACATAAGATCATTTCATGAAGACTCATTGTTGATCACATTAAAATGAAGAAGTTTTATTCAATGCAGGACAGAGTAACAGAGGGGGTTTCAGTCTTTGTTCTTCATGACACCTGCTAGGCTTTGTAGGAAATGGACAAATAGATTTGTTATATCTCTCAATAATAATGGAGTTGAGCTGTAATGTTTGTGTGGCTGTAGTAAAAATATATGCACTTTTAGATCTCCAACTCTGATAAAGAGGACTGAAGAGAGATTTATGTCACTGGGAAACAGTAACACAATACAAATGCGTAGCCTGATGGGAAAGTGATGATGAGGAAAGAACAGAGCTAAGCTCCTGAATGATAATTAACTAATTGACTGATAGCGTGTAACAGTTTCATATACTCGACACTGCAGTGGCTTTTCCTCCTGCTAGACATCACCTCATGAAGGAGAGATGAAAACAGAAAGACTTGAGAGTAACTTGTTTATTTGACTCTCTTGACTGTCTCTCTCAAACAGCCTTGCCAAAGCCTCCCAACTCCCTCATTGTGACAGAAACTACAGCTACCAGTGTCACCCTGACCTGGGACTCTGGCAACCCTGAGCCAGTGTCCTACTATGTGATCCAGTATCGTGCCAAACTGTCTGACAATGGCTTCCAGGAGGTGGACGGAGTAGCAACCACCCGCTACAGCATTGGAGGCCTCAGCCCCTTCTCCGAATATGAGTTTCGTGTCATGGCTGTCAATAACGTTGGTCGGGGGCCATCCAGTACGATTGTGGACACCCGAACAAGTGAGCAGGCACCCTCATCACCTCCCCTTCACGTTCAGGCACGCATGCTGAGCTCCAGCACAATGCTGGTCCAGTGGGAGCCCCCAGAGGAAGCCAATGGACAAATCCAAGGTTACCGGGTCTACTACAGTTCCAAACACGATGCTCCACTCAATGCTTGGCAAAAACACAACACAGATGACAGTCAGCTGACCACCATCTCAGGCCTGACAACAGACATCACCTACAGCCTGAGGGTGCTGGGCTTCACCTCAGTGGGTGATGGTCCTCCATCTGATGTTCTACAGATCAAGACCCAACAAGGAGGTGAGTCCATACACACAGTCACTCTGTCAAGCTGCTAAAGCTCCATTTTAACATCACCTGCAGCCAACTGAAACACACAGTACACAACAGTGATGCTGAAAAAACCAAAATGAAGTTGCCATCATCATCATTAAGATAAGTATGACATGTAAATGACAAGGCCTACGTTATTCTGTGAAAGTTAACGTTACAGGCAAACCAGACTATTTGTGTAGTATTTGTTTAGTCTTAAAGTAAAATGCCTATATTTATGGACAAAATTAAAATCTTAAAGTTAGAAGATAGAAGAAATGGTAATGACAAGTAAATCTACATTTATTCATCGGTAGTTTCATTGACTTGGACAGGAGATGTTGACCACTGCAGCAAACAAACTGAAATTAAAAATAGAAAATTGGCTGGAATTCTCTGGACATCTTCGGAATAATTTGCAACTCAATTTATGTCATGGGAATCAGCAAAATGTATGTACATACCATTCAAACTATTTTACTTGCAGGAGACCACAGTTTATTTTTTTGTGCAAAATGAACAGTCAAGCTATTTTCTCAGGTTTATTCTGTTCAGCCAGCTCTGCTCCACAGCCACATGCAGCTCCCACACTTCTGTTCACCCACTAAATATGTCTAACTACCATTCTCTGTTGGAATTCACCCTGCAGCTGCAACGCAAATGGTGCCTGAGACTGTTAAGACTGCTCTTCAGCAGAATGACTGATACAATTCCTCTCTTAACCATTAATGTTCCAAGGCTGCCCACTAATATCTCTGCAATTTAGAAAACGATCAAACTAATACATTGTTACAAATTATTCCATTCAGATTCAGTTCTTCAATGCAATTGTTATGATTGTAATCATACTGTAAAATTGAAATTCATATAAAAATTGTGAAAATGTTGTCCTAGTCGTTATCTCCATCATCATTTAAAGGCACTATACATTCTTCTTTTTCTCTACTTTTCCCTCTCTCCCTCACTAATCAGCTTCAGTAAGTATTCACAATGGCCAATGATATTGAGAAATTTATTGTTCTGCCCAAAGTTCAGGAAAATAGGACTTATGCTGAGGCATCGCTCAAAATAAAAGGATTTCCTCAATGACTTGACTTACATGGGCTGTATGCCTTTTCCCTCGTAGTAAACCTATAAACTATTGATCTATCATATTATAATATTATTTTTAGTTGATAAAGAAACAATTAAATAAAAACACATTGGACAAAAGTCAAACACAATGATTCCCCCCCCCCCCCCCTCCCCCCCCTCAGGCCAAGGTACATCATAATCACATTACCTTGTAGATCTGTGCCTCTGCAGGGTGCCACTTGGCCAGAATATTTTTGTGGTATTCAACAGGAGCATTGCCACATCAGCAGATCCTTTACTGAAGTAAAGTAAAAGCCCTGTAAATCCCTTTCACAATGTTATCAATGCTGAATTCATGGCTTCTTTTCGGCCAGCTGAGTGAGTTGACATATTAGTGAATAACTATAAATATGTTTCTTATTAATCCTCCACTCTTCTTCCCATGTAGTTAATATCTTCAGACTTGTTCTATTTGCAATATATATATATATATATATATATATATATATATATATATATATATATATATATATATATATATATATATATACATACACATACTAAATAGAAATTCTTTTAGGGTTTGTGTCTCATGAGACACACCTGCAATATTTCTTCCGAAAGGCAGAATACAGGTGCAAGAACTCTTGTACAAAATTGATGTGTACAAATGTACACTGATCAATGCACAAGAGAAACAGGAGCAACAGTAATTGCATCCTCCAAAAAGTAAGAGTTAGTTTTGTATAAATTAGGGAGCTATCTGGTACTGTTGAAAAAGTGTTGCTGGGCAGGCTAATAATGGCATAAATTTTTCATTGAAAACAGCTGCCTGAAAGCCAGTACAGTCAGTGTGGTTCTTCATTGCATCAATCCAGCTTGGAAGACTGAGAATATATTTTCTCAGTGCTATGGGCCAGTAAAGATAAAAGCCTTTATAACAGCACCAACTCTCACAGATATGCATACGAGCATGCTGTTTCCTGCCAGCAATTTTCCTTGGAACTCCAGCTCTTCAGGACGTAGTGCTCCTTTTGTTAGAGCCAAATATTTCATATATTTCCTCTCCAGTGCTGAGATCTGTGAACTGAACCCAAGGTCTGGTGATAATCATTACAATGAAATGATAATAATAATAATAATAATAATAATGATAATGATAATGATAATGATAATGATAATAATAATAATAATAATGATAATGATAATAATAATAATAATAATAATAATAATGGTAATGGTAATGATAATGATAACATTATCAGTAGTAGTAGTAGTAGCAGTCGTAGTAGTAGTAAAAGTCGTAGCAGTAACAATAGTCGTTGTAGCAGTCACAGTATTTTTTTTAGCTTCCAACACACACAAAACAATCATTGTGCCACGTTCCATGATACTCTCTCAAGGAACAAAAGGAACAAAACAGGAACAAAAAGATGGTGTCAACGTCAGAAGGGAATATGAATATACCGTATTATTTATTATTCATTGTAATCATGTGTCTTTGGTAAAAGATTAATAGTGTTTAATAATCATGATCTCTTGAGAATTGCAATTATAATGATTCCTTTAAAGTCAACAGGGCGCTCGTAGGTGCTCACCCTCTAGCAGTCCTGCCTGCAGTGTTATGTTTGCCTGTGAGAGACCTTACAAATGCAGGAAGCTTTCTTGCCATGGTGTTCGAATTCTAGATGAAACGCTCCCTTGAAAGTGGTCTTTTACGTTACCTACCTTACCCTTTACCTTCCAACATGGAAACAGTATATCTCCTTAGAATATTTCCCAAAGAAATGTTTAAAAATGCAGAATGCATTTCCTATTGACAGAATAATGTATTATTCAAGGGACATATTATTAAATTTTATGATAACCTTCTAAAACTAAAAATGTTTTTTTTAATAACTCACCTGGATAAAACATTTATTGTATGTGCAAAGTGGGATGTAATAATAAGCGCTCACGCATTTCAAAGGAATGCCTGTTTATCAATGTTCTTGCTTACTGGTTTGGCTGGGGAAGAAAAAACAGGGTAACCTACCAGCAATGCTACCGAAGATAAACCCAAATTCAGCTGGGCTTATATGTTTATATTTGTGGGATAGAGTCCTGTACCCTTCCAGGCTAACATAAATCATTTTGACTTTAATGAAAGAAGTCGTTCTACCCAACGTATTATTGACACATCTCTGTTATCAGTGAAACAATTGTCCAAAGTCAAGCCATCTCCTAAGTAGTGAACTACAACAGATGAATCTGTTCTGTGGTGCACCATCCTGCCCTAAATCCAGCTTGTTCTCAGCAATGATGAGTTCAGCTTGGGCTTTTAACCCATTCAATATTATTTTCTTGTGAGGCTACAGTGCTAACCACTGCACCACTTTACCACTCATCAGTAAATCTGTTAGTACATTTGACTTGTACTTTACAGACATTACCTCACAGCATATTACGGTTCAGTTCAATTCTGTAGCATTTATATAGCACCAAATGATGTCAGGGTATTTTCTTATATGCAGGCCTAGACGTTGCTATCATATTCTCAAGAGACCAAACATGAGCAAGCACTTGCAAGGAAAAGATTTGAGCAAGAAGAAACTAATAGACTCTTGGAGCAGTTAGCGTATACTGCAACTGGGTGGCTGAAAGAGAAACAAAGAGGGGTCAACCACAGAGACAGACTCTTTTGCTCCAAATAGAGCAAAAGAAATACCTTTCTTTCTCTTTCTTAACCTTTCTCTCCAGCGTATTTGACCCTCCATGCTTCCATGTCCCCTGCTTCCTCTAGTTCCATCACAGCCAACTGGCTTTGAGGCTGAAGCGGAGCTGGATTCGCGGATCATGCTGTCATGGCTTTGGCCTGTCCAGGACCCCATCATCAGCTTTGAACTGCTCTACTGGGAGGCCACCAATCCTGGAGAAAAGGTAAAACTTTCTAGTGTCAGCAACTGCAGTATCCCTGCAGATATCATTTATGATTTATTTCTTGTGTCATTTATGTCAGAATAGGTCCTATGACTTTTACATGTTCCTATGGACCCCTGAAACAAAACCTCCATTTATCAAAATATTGCCTGTTTGGAAATGAGGTTTGAGGTCATGATGTCATGTGAAACTAGCAGTTGATAATAGTTTGATCTCAGTGATCCCTATCTTAATTTACTTAGTATGTATCTCTGATATGTATGTATTGTATGTATGTATGATTACTGCCACACCTGTTCTCAATCAAGAAATCACTTAAATGGGACCTGCCTGACAAAGTGAAGTAGACCAAAAGATCCTCAAAAGCTTGACATCATGCCGAGATCCAAAGAAACTCAAGAAAAAATGAGAAAGAAAGTAATTGAGCTCTATCAGTCTGGACAAGCTGTAAAGCCATTTCTAAAGCTCTGGGACTCCAGCAAACCACAATAAGAGCCATAATCTAAAAAATGGCGAAAACATGGATCAGTGGCGAACCTTCCCAGGAGTGGTCAGCCAACCAAAATTACCCCAAGAGCACAGTGATGACTCGTCCAAGAGGTCCCAAAAGACCCTACAACAACATCCAAAGAACTACATGCCTCAGTTAAGGTCAGCATTCATGATTCCACCATAAGAAAGAGACTGGGCAAAAATGACCTGTATGGCAGAGTTCCAAGATGAAAACAACTGCTGAGCGAAAAGTACATGAAGGCTTGTCTCATTTTTGCCACAAAACATCTTGATGATCCCCAAGACTTTTGGAAAAATACTCCGTGGACTGACGAGACAGAAGTTAAATTATTTTGGAAGGTCTGTGTCCCAATACATCTGGTGTAAAATTAACACCACATTTCAGAAAAAGAACATCATACCAACAGTAAAATTTAGTGGTGGTAGTGTGATGGTCTGGGGCTGTTTTGCTGCTTCAGGACCTGAAAGACTGAATGGCTGAAGGAAAACAAAATGGAGACATTGCAGTGGCCTAGTCAAATTCCTGACCTGAATCCTATTGAGATGCTGTGGCATGACCTTAAAAAGGCAGTTCATGCTCGAAAACCCTCCAATG
The DNA here is from genome assembly GCF_037954235.1 of Aulostomus chinensis. Taxonomy (NCBI): domain Eukaryota; kingdom Metazoa; phylum Chordata; class Actinopteri; order Syngnathiformes; family Aulostomidae; genus Aulostomus; species Aulostomus chinensis. The sequence continues at coordinate 19,524,164 of NC_141333.1, read as the reverse complement.
TGGCTGAATTACAACAATTCTCCAAAGATGAGCGAGCCAAAATTCCGCTGTAAAAGACTCATTGCAAGTTAGCACAAACACTTGATTGCAGTTGTTGCTGGTAAGGCTGGCCCAACCAGTTATTAGGTTTATGGGGCAAAAACTTTTTTCACACCTGTGTGTGTGTGTGTGTGTGTGTGTGTGTGTGTGTGTGTGTGTGTGTGTGTGTGTGTAAAGCCTGATGAACCCCAAATTACTAATTTTCTGCAAAACACAATAAATATCTATGAAAACAGTGTTCCCAATCACTTTGTTCATTTCTCTGCAGCACCGTGTCACTTTTGAGCCATCAGGATCATATGCAGTCAATGGTCTGAAGCCAGACACTCTCTACATGTTCTCCTTGGCCGCTCGCTCTGAGATGGGTTTAGGAGTCTTTACTCAGCCTATCGAGGGCAAGACCGTCCAGTCAAGTAAGTTTTACATGCTTCTTTACACTTTAAGACCAGGATAAGCTTAACTTGCAGTGTGTTTCATAACAATGTTGATATATTTCAAACAAATCATGCTGCTTTCCAGCCAGCAGGATTGCAAAAAAAAAAAAATCCCTTAATTGAGCATGTATAATTGTTTCATTCTATTTGTTCACTGTGTTTTTGATGATGCTATTTCAAAACTGAGACACTGGGATAAACCCTATCTATATTCTTTTCCTTTATTACATTTGGATTATTTCTAACCCTCTAGCTTTTGGCTCTACTTTCTCAATTTTTTTGCTTTTCTTTTGGATGAAAACATACTTTATTTTTTTGAATTTTTTATTCATGAAGAAACCTGTTTAGCATCATGGATTACACTGTCTTTGTTTGTAAATAGAAAACCAACGTGTCCTAAGTGAACTAGTCTACAGTAACTTATATGTTTTTCCAAATTTGAATAATTCTAACCGACATGCCTTTTAATAATTACTGATCATTCATGTTTTCACTCAGTTTATTGAAATTCAACCAAATATGAATAGGTCTGTTTCAAAAGCCCCTTTTCCACCGCATAATAAAATTGGATAACACCAGGGTTTACATCTGTGGGAATGGGTTAAATCAGCAATCAATCCTGAGTTTTATGACCTGCAGTAGACATGAAAATTGATTGGGTCTGGCTCCAATCGGCACTGATGTAATAAAACATGTGATGTGACCATCACAATTTAGAGGAGGCTCTCAGATGAGGTCCTGCAACCCCTGGACATAAAACATTTTGAAAAAAAATTAAGAATATATTTGGGTAAAGGTAGTTTTGAAGCAATAAAGAATTGTTACTTGACGCTGACATTTGTGACTGATGACGGAACATCCATCCATTTTCTATACTGCTTATCCATGAAGGGTCGCAGTGGCACGGGTGGAGCCTATCCCAGCTGACACTGGGTGAGAGGTGGGGTTCACCCTGGATAAGTCACCAGTCTGTCGCAGGGCCATCTTAGGGGTTCAGTATGTTGCTCAAGGATACTTTGAAATGGTCACTGGTTGAAGTGAGGATCGAACCAGCGACCCCTCGGTTGCTAACAGCCACTTTACCTCCAAGCCATGCTGCCCCCTGATGACAGAACAACATTTGTTATTTGATGACGTAGTACAATTATACAAATTTTGAGCGACACACACACACACAACTTAATTTTCTGTTCCTCTAAAGTGAGATAATGCATTTGATCAAATGTATCTACAGTATTTTCATGCTTACACAAGCAAGATGCATCTCTTTTTAATATTTAATTCATTTAAAGATTATGCATGGGGTTAAAATGTACAACACTAATCATATGACAGTTCTTGCAGAAAATGCTATGGGAATGTGAAAGTTGCAAACAACTGAGATAAGAAAAAAAAAGGTGTAGAAAGCAGAATGTATCTTATAAAATGCAGAAGGGGGCTCAGTTTAACATGGTAGTTAGTGGGGCTTTGAGTAAGCCCCCTCCACACTCAATGTTTAATCAGCCATGGTCCATGGTTGAGGACAACACAAGCTAACATAAGGCATATTTATATATATTTTATTTTAATATTACAAATGGTAGATGGTTGAATAGTAATATAAGACAATGGGCCCTATTTGAGGGATCTTGGGTAGCAGGTGGTTGGCAGATGGCGCTATTTGTGCACAGCATGTTCGGGGGCATGTTCAGTCTCATTTTGGAATTTTGATGGTGTGTAATCAGAGGGCAAACCATAGCACATGTCGTAAAGAGGCTGTCATTGGACTAATTACGTAATTAGACTAAGTATTATGTGGAGTGTTCTGGCCGTGAAATTAATCAAACCAATGAAGAGTGCCTTGTGTCATTCCTTGTGAAGCTCAGGTGTTGCCAGGACTAAGCATATTGCTATTTCAGTGGTGGACACATTTTAACTAGGGAGAAGCATTCTCTCCTTTTACACCAGGTGAAGGTGCATGAGCACGTTCTACATTTAGATACAGGAGCAGCAGCCATCAAATGAGAAGCAGGCCTGGGAGGAAGTGGCAGCATCTGTTTTGGGCAGCAGTAGAACCACATTGCAATGCTGTGCATCTACTGTACTCGTTGACTGATTTGCCCTTTAGCACTGTACACATTATGCCATTGACCAGCCTCTTCTTGGTCTATCACACAAACATCTACTGGTGTCTCGAAATAGCAACGTGCCGTGGTTGTGCCAGATCACACCACATTAACATACTTAATTGGCACAGGCGGAGCCCAAGTTCATTTGCTAGTTAAAGGGACGTGGTACTGTGAAAACATCATTTACACTTGCTTGAAACACAATGATGCTTACACCCGACTGAGTGCCAGCTTGCGCTGTGCTTATAACAGGGCGCAATGTTTTCCAATAGCGGAAGTGTCGATAAGTTTACAACCGAAAACCTCTCCCAGAAAACTTTTTTGTTTAAAAAGTGAAATATACAGTCCTCATGAGGGGAGAACATAACATTGTGCTACTGTGTTATATATACAGACTAAAGGAAAAATAACCTAGAATTATACATTTATAATTATTCAGATTGTTGAAAGCACTCGTAGCTCAGTGATCCACATATACTTTGATTTGAGCTGCAAAGTTCAAAAATCAAATTTAAAAAAAACCCGCACTCATGGATGAGCATGAATGAGTTGGTTCAACTGAATTTGCCAGCCAGTCACAATCCACATTTGTTGTCTTTACTGTTGAACCCCAACTGTTGTAGTTTGCTTGCTTTTCCCTTAAATCAAAGTCTCTGTGGATTACTGAGCATACGGCTAGATAAAGAAGACATGCATTATACCGGGAGATCCATTTGAGAGATTGTAAACAGTTGAATAATTTTCTGTTGTAAGTAGTTGCTCACCATAAGCTTCAAGCTTAGAATATGTGGCTGGCTCTTTTTGCATTCTGGACTCACATAGACGTAACACAGGTATTGAGTAAGAATTTATAATAACAAAACATTTTCTGTTTTTTATATAATGTATCTTAACTCTTTTCAGTTCTTACTTTTCAGGCCTATAAGTTATTACTGTGGTTTTTGTCAGGCTTTGACGTTGTAGTTGTGTGTCCGAGAGAGTCTGTCCTCTTCAGCCCTCTTCTTCAACTCATGCAAATCCATGCATGGAAACAGGTTAGCACCTGTTTCTATGCATGACATTTCTTCTAACTCATTTGCTCATTACATTTTTCTCTGTCAGAATCTTGATTCTTTTAACTTTTCAACTACCACAACGTCAGACTTTTTCTATCATAACGCCGTTGTTTTTAGACTTTAATGGACTGCAGTGCATCTCCCACACGTCAAAATCTCCCTCTTTGATCTATTGCACCTCTGCATGAAAAGTTCTTGTATGTGTAGTGGAATTATGGCCATCTCTTTCAACTCATCATGAGCACCTCTACGCACGCAACCTCCGACACTGTTCAAACAGCTGCATTGCTGAGTCCACATCATATAAAATCAATGGTCCACTGGTGCTCTGTTGAGGATGTAAAATCATGATCACAAAGCATGATAAGAGTCCCCTGAGTCATCCCTCCCTCTCTTCCTGCAGCTCCATGCTCATCTGTATCACATAAATCATTTGTGGTTTTATGTCTTTCACTTTTCAGTCCGTGAAACTTTCCACCACAACTGAGATGTCGCCATTGTTTCACAAACATGTTGCTGCAGTATGAACTGTCACCCTTTTTGTTTCCCCTCTGGACTGTGGATAACTTCAAAGAGAACACAAAAACAACAACAAAACATCATTAAAAGTAATATATTTGATTCTAACTCATGTTTCATGAGAATATGATCAGGCTGAATGTGTTTTTGGAAGTATATGATCACTCAGCAGTCCAGAGGGTGTCTACCATTATTCATTATGCTTGACCATTGCCCTCCCTCCTCCCCTCCCATCAGCCCCCTCAGCCCCTCCCCAGGACATACGCTTGCTCAGCCTGAGCTCCACCAGCATTGAGGTGAGTTGGGTGGCGCCACCGTCTGACAGCCAGCATGGGGAGATTGTGCACTACACCCTAGCCTACCAAGCCCTCACAGAGGAGAACATGGAGCACCACCAGGTGTCAGGAATTGGTGCAAACGTCACCAGCTACGTGCTAAAGGACCTGGAGAAGTGGACTGAGTATTTGGTGTGGGTGAAGGCTCATACTGAAGTCGGGCCTGGCCCAGAGAGCGCTGCAGTCTCTATCAGAACCCAGGAAGATGGTATGTTGAGCAGCCTGGAAATAGTAACCCTCCAACACTCCCAATGCTCATAACTTTTTCCTGCAGTGGAGTCTCACAAAAAATTACAAAATGTTTGATACCAGATATGAGTGAAATATATTTCCTTTGCTGTTGATACCAAGGCAGACAACTACTATGTATACACGACTAAGGCACCATTAATGCTGGGAGCTCACTGTTGTTTAACTTCCACTGGAGTTGTGGAGGTGGTGGTTAAGGCAAGCAGTTTATAAATGGCTAGGATTTAGTTTGAGTTACTTTGCTTTAATGCTGGTGAAGAGAGGTTTGGTTTGAAGTGATAATTCACATAAAAAAGCATATTTTGTCCTTCAAGTACTCACAGTTAGATGGCTTGAGCTCTCAAAGATGTTTTTCTCGCATTACTTTTTTGTAACTCCTGTAGTCAAAATGAACTATGTACTGTATATTGAGCTTGAAGCAAATTCTGATCGACCACCAATAACAGCAAAACCAGTATGCATCTTGCTCTTTGTCACCTCTGGAGTCACATGACAAGAAGTTATGCAGGTGGAACTTTGTGGACTCAAGGCTTGAAAAGCAAAATGCACTTTTGGTATGGTCATATCACCTGCTGTAATCATTACTGTCATTACCTGCTTTCTAGGAGGCAAGAAGGCCCCGTATAAAAAAAATGTACTTAAAGTAAATACTTGAGTAGAATATGTTGGTCTTCTTTCCACCACTGGCTGCAATGGTCCAGCGCAGAATTTTGGAGTGTTTTTTTTCTCTCTCTCATGTTTATGACTTAGAAACAGTTTAATTGAATCTGAGTAAGTTCTGACCTCTCTGGGCCTCCATTCATTTCCAGTACCAGATTCAGTATGGCAATTTGTAGTGCTGCGAAATTTTGGTAGCAAAGCAAACCGTGATGGGTAAGAGAGGTGTTTGAGAATGTAGCACATTCAGTTTATGTGCGTATTTGCCTACACACAGCCAGACCACAGGTGCAGATAATGTAGGAGTGGGAAATGAACACATGTAAACAGCATCTGACTGTTGTCTGGGGTTTTGTTAAAAATCAACATTGTGACAAGTAATACGTTGTATAAATCACATTAAATTTGACACATAAGGGACTCAAATTATGTTTTATTGAAAACGTATTTGTAATTTGACCCATACTTGAATCACACATCATCTCTCTGCTTTGTGTTGTCATTCTAATGGACAATCTCTTTGTATGGTATCAAGGGAAGATGTTATTAGAGGTCAAAGCATCAGCTTCAGTCACGCTATTTTCAGGTTTGGTTTTGCGAGACTCCACCACCACTGCTTCTTTCTACTGGTCTGTCCATCTTTCTCCCAACATAATGACATAGCTTTAGCCTGTAGTCTCCCGCCCTTTTAGGCAAAAGTGTCTGGAGAATTGTCTAAGAAGGGACATGACATGCTCACACTCTCTCTCTTGTTCCTGGCTAAATGGCTGCTATGATTCAGTCCAGAGGGAGGCTCTGCCATTCATCGCAAACCTTTATCCCCGTCACTGCTGAGAGTAAATGCAGCACAGCTGAATGATCACATCTCGTGTACAAGACAGAATCCATTACCAAATCCTTACACAGAGATTCGCCTTTTTCTGTGAGGGAAAAATTGTCCACATCATAACCAATAAAAAGATGAAATTGGTTCTTTCCTGGAGCCAGTAGGTGACATACAGGATACATTTTGGATGATGTCAGGGAGGGTTAGAAAGTACAGTAGCACAGCGGATCCTCTACTCATCCTGACACGTTGAGGCTTCTTTCACTGCTGCTTAATGAACTTTAGCTCTGCCTTTTATATCTTCTGGACTCCTTCCTTTCATTCCCTTAGTCCAACCAATGTCTGGTTTAATTTGATCCCTTCGTGATCTTATTGTTTCTGAGTCAACTTTGTATGCGATGGGCAGCAAGCTAGAGACGAATGCATGATATATCTAAGAGTTTTATAATGACTTGAAAGCAACGCTACCGCCCAAATTTTGGATTGATTTACTATAGGTTGCAATCTGTGTGTTTTCTCTGTAGTGTTACTTTGGGATTTTAGAGACTGATGTGATTAGTGTTCAGAGCACTGTTTCCAAAGCGCTAACCCTCACCACCTGCTGTCCTTCCTCCACCATCTCCATTCTCTCTCCCACCGTACCTCTGCACACCCTTTGAATTTTAATCTCATGCTCTTTTCATCTCTTTCCATCTCTCCACACCCCATTTGACTTTGGGCTATGTTTGCTGACTGGATTTCTACAGCAACTGTCCATTCTGTACGCACAGTGTTGTCGCTTCCTCTGTGCTCTATCCAGGAATTTTCCTTCCAGCAAGCATCAGTGTCAGCCTGCTGCCAGAGTATGACTATACATCCTCATCTCGCTCCTTGTTTCCTACATTAGATAAGGCATAGCTTGTAAGGCTGCTGGCTCACTCACTGATGTTAACTTTGGGATGATTAAGATTCATAGTTGGTCTATAAACACAGGACACAAGTCATTTTCTGTTGGTTACTGTTACAACTCTTTCAATTTTGGCACCTTTAATTAACTCTCACTGGTATGTTATTTGAATCTGCCTCTTCCAAAAATGTGCATCAGATAGCCTGGAAGTTCACGTCGCTATGGGATCCCTCAACCGAAATCCCCTTGGCTTATTGCAGAACCATGACTCTTGGCTCTGAAAGGTTTATTACTATCCACAAATGAACAAGGTTTTAATTATATTCAAAGCATAAATAAAATTGTTAGAAGTAAAAAGCAATTGTTATGCAATGAATGAACTACATCATGGATGCCTGCCAGTTCTTCTTTCAAAAGGTTTAATGTCCTCAAACTCTGTAGTCTTGTTTAGCAACTTGATAGCATTTCAGGAATGTTTTATTTATCAGCATATTTTGTGTGACAGAACAAAACGTTTTAAGTATCTTGTTTGCTTGCTTACATGTGCTTACATGTGTGACCTGAAATTTTAAGTCAAGGGCATTAGTGATGTTTTTCCTGAAAATTGAAAAGGAGTGGGTTTGAACAGTATTGATCTTTTGTTGTTATTCATGTACATGGATTTGCATGTACACTCCTGGGCAGCTTCATAAGTCAAAAGTCAACACAAACGAAACAAAACAGTAAATCAAGTACTGACAACCCATACGGAAAAGAAATACAAAAACCTTATAAAATTATTCATTGCCTGCATGTTAAATATTTATATTTTATATGTGTAAGGCTTATATGATTTACTCATGATTTACTCATGAAAGTGGCCACTTTTGCATTTTCATACAACATACTTATAAAAATTAAATACGTTTTATGAAACTTTATATATGTTACATATAAAAAACTTAATTGAAAGATATGCTTTCCTTATATTGTCCATATGTTATTTAGTAATTACCTACATATTTTTAGTATGTCACAGAACTAAAATTGTATCCATTATATATGTATGTTTTGTATAATAATTGTAATTAAATTATATGAAATTTTCCATTGCATAGATGTTTTCTATAAGAATACTATATGTCCTCAAATGTAAAATATCCAAATCGTCTAAAATAATTATACAACTTTGATGCAAAAAATATACATTACTTATATTACACTATACTATTTGTATAGGATTCTTATTAGCCTATGAACAATAATTTCCGTATAAAAATTGACTTAAAGGTTTTGCGGAAAAGTGTGGTGAATTTCATGCATGTTCAGGGGGTGAAATTAGATTGTGCACATAATGCACATATTGCACGCGCTCATTAACAGCAAGAACAGTCTAGTACAGGTTTTGAATGGGTGTGTATGTGAAAACCGGCTCGGGACCGTCTGGCTGAGCTGCCTCATGGGTGTTCGGGGGGGGGGGGGGGGGCTGACCCTCCGCGCGGCCGCGATCGGGTGCCAAACGCCAGCCCGAATCCAAAGATGTAATTGACAAATCCCTGGGCCTTGTAGTTTAGGAGATAGAAGCCTGAGTCTGATCAGAGAGTGAGAGCAGAGCTGAGAGCTGGCCCTTTAAGAACCCCTCCCCCACTGCTCTGTCTTTGATCTGTGCTAGAGTGAGAGCAGAGCTGAGAGCTGGCCCTTTAAGAATCCCTCCCCCACTGCTCTGTCTTTGATCTGTGCTAGAGTGAGAGCAGAGCTGAGAGCTGGCCCTTTAAGAACCCCTCCCCCACTGCTCTGTCTTTGATCTGTGCTAGAGTGGAGAGCAGAGCTGAGAGCTGGCCCTTTAAGAACCCCTCCCCCACTGCTCTGTCTTTGATCTGTGCTAGAGTGGAGAGCAGAGCTGAGAGCTGGCCCTTTAAGAACCCCTCCCCCACTGCTCTGTCTTTGATCTGTGCTAGAGTGAGAGCAGAGCTGAGAGCTGGCCCTTTAAGAACCCCTCCCCCGCTGCTCTGTCTTTGATCTGTGCTAGAGTGAGAGCAGAGCTGAGAGCTGGCCCTTTAAGAACCCCTCCCCCACTGCTCTGTCTTTGATCTGTGCTAGAGTGAGAGCAGAGCTGAGAGCTGGCCCTTTAAGAACCCCTCCCCCACTGCTCTGTCTTTGATCTGTGCTAGAGAGAGAGCAGAGCGGAGAGCTGGCCCTTTAAGAACCCCTCCCCCACTGCTCTGTCTTTGATCTGTGCTAGAGTGAGAGCAGAGCTGAGAGCTGGCCCTTTAAGAACCCCTCCCCCACTGCTCTGTCTCTGATCTGTGCTAGAGTGAGAGCAGAGCTGAGAGCTGGCCCTTTAAGAACCCCTCCCCCACTGCTCTGTCTTTGATCTGTGCTAGAGTGAGAGCAGAGCTGAGAGCTGGCCCTTTAAGAACCCCTCCCCCACTGCTCTGTCTTTGATCTGTGCTAGAGTGGAGAGCAGAGCTGAGAGCTGGCCCTTTAAGAACCCCTCCCCCACTGCTCTGTCTTTGATCTGTGCTAGAGTGAGAGCAGAGCTGAGAGCTGGCCCTTTAAGAACCCCTCCCCCACTGCTCTGTCTTTGATCTGTGCTAGAGAGAGAGCAGAGCGGAGAGCTGGCCCTTTAAGAACCCCTCCCCCACTGCTCTGTCTTTGATCTGTGCTAGAGTGAGAGCAGAGCTGAGAGCTGGCCCTTTAAGAACCCCTCCCCCACTGCTCTGTCTTTGATCTGTGCTAGAGTGAGAGCAGAGCTGAGAGCTGGCCCTTTAAGAACCCCTCCCCACTGCTCTGTCTTTGATCTGTGCTAGAGTGAGAGCAGAGGAGGAGCACCAGAATTGTAGTGTGGAAAAGCTGAATAAGTCGGCATACGTTGGTCAAGAGTGACACATAATACCATATTTTTGTAGGGATTTTTGTCAGGAATACAGTGGTGTGTATTTTGAGGCTGTGGGACTTTTAGTTTACATGTGATAAGCAAGTGTTTGAGAGTATGTACCATGAGAGCAGACAGGTGCCCCATTGGTTTCCATTGTAAGGTGAAAAGTGTAAAAAGTGTCTCCCCCACTTTGAGGTCTTGTAAAACCCAAACCGTTTACGCTATATAAAAACTTTTAACAACTCTTAATCAGCAGAGTTTGGAGAGTCATGAAGTTTTGGAAGTGATACCATGAACACCCTAGGAGGAGATAGCGTTTGTTCGGGGCTCAAAATTGTCCAAAATTGGACATTCGTGTCCAAATTGTGGACGTCCTGTTAGAGTTACATCAGGGGTGTCTGTGTAGGATTTTTCCGTCTTGATGAGCCGAATAAAACGGTGCTGGTCCCGTGTCTGTAGGACATTCCTACAGGCTGTGGCATGTTTTTTTGTGTATGTAGGTGGCGCTATTGAGTAGAGCGTTGTTTTGTTTTTTTTAATTATCAAATTTCATACTGCACCCGATGTGTGTACCACATTTGGTGAGTTTTCCAGCATGTTTAGGGGGTCAAATTAACTTTTGAAGTGGCGAGTGTGTCGAGCAAACATAATAGGGTCTTCGCCCCTGTTGTTCCACTTACCACTTAATTCACAGAGCAGCGCGGTAGACGGCTTGGAACGACCATTGCCTTGGGCTGGGTTCAAAGATGTAGTCTCGCGAGATCTCCAAGAAACCGCGAGAACACGTCTCTAGTTGTTTGCTTGGTTTTGTAGGCGTAATCATATTATTCGCCCTCACGGTCATGGATGGCAGTATACTTACCAGTATCTGGAACTCCACATTTAGTCGTATGTAAACCCCTCATGAGCAAACAGTTAGTAGAGATATATGTATGTATGTATATATGTGCGTGTGTTTATATATAAATATATATAAGCATATATATGTGTGTGCGTGTGCGTATATATGTTTGTATAAATATATACACACACACACACCAGGTTTTGACTATGTAAGTACCTTAACACCATACACACAGGCCTTTGAAATGATCAAGAATCTGACAGAGACCATATCTATGGGCCATTTTACATAGGACCTCCGATGGTTTTTTATGTGTTTCTTGCAAAACCTGTAATTCCAAATAATATATGTAGGATAGAGCAGATATCTACTAAGAAAATTGTATGTGGAACAACTGTCATATATAGTACTTGTAAGTATGCAAATTGTATATCTTTCATATAACAAACTTTTGTATGGATCTTGTATTTGCTTTAACTGTCATGCAAATTACTTACAAGTTTCATATATGTGATACAGTTATTTCGTAAAATCCTACAATGTCTTTTCCATATGGGATCATTCTGCCACTAAAAGGTAATTGTAAAAATTCAATAGAATGTGTCCATTCTTGCTGGTTTTGCCTTTGTGAATAAAAATAGTACCTCCTGAGTTGCCCCTAGCTGAACGGTCAAGGAGATGCCACCAACACTGTATGGCAATCCTTTGTTAAAATATGAATGTTCATCCATCCATCCATCCATCCATCCATCCATCCATCCATCCATCCATCGTCTTCTGCTTATTCCTGTTCAGGGTTGCGGGGGGGCTGGAGCCTATCCCAGCGGCTATGAGTTCACCCTGGACAGGTTGCCAGTCCATCGCAGGGCCAACACATAGAGGCAGATAGTCATTAACTCAAACCCTGACTTTCAGTGGGTGCCGCTCACTGTACTGTGCGTATGCTTAGTGTTTCCCCACAGCTTTGGAGTGGGCAGTATTTAAAGATGAAAGCCAGTGCAAATATATCACAGCCACATAGTGAGATCATTCAGACTTCAGATTTGTCAAATCTGACGAAGGAAGAGGCATGTGCTGGACATCGTGAGAAAGATGAAAAGGAACAATTAGTGGCTGTAGCCAAATTGGACAGCAGCTGCAGAGAATCCCTAACAGCCACAGACACATGATCCAGCTTCACACTGCCAGTAAGGCCAACCCAACAAGTTAAAACTGGCATGGGCACAGTCTGCATTAGTCATCACACATAAGTCATTCCATGTAAGTCCACATCCAGGATGCTAATACTGTCAGTTTTTGTGACATCATACAAACTACATGTCTACTACAGCCTTAGAAATTTTGAAAAGCAAAAACAGTCATAATTATGTTATCATTCAAATTCATCTTTAAATTTGTATTTTGCTTTTCATCTGTTTTGGCAAATTAATTACACTTAAATGCAATATGAGTGGAGTGAGTGAGGAGCCTATAATGAAGGAGGAATACCACCCCCTTCTATTTTGGGGTGTTAACCAGATTGTTACTGGCACTGGCTTACTATAATGGGTGTATTTAAAGACATTTTTTTGCATTAAATTTGTATATTGTGACACAAAAACAAAATCTGTAACAAAATGCCGGCATGAAAGAAAATGACTGGATATAGAGAATAGATAAAGTGAGTAGTAGCTCACCAACATAATGTAAATTAATGGCACACATCCACCAAATATCCACCTCACAATCCATGTTTAATGTGTTCATGTTCCCCGTGCACATTTATTTTATGTACAGTTTTTGTACAATGTGTTTCAGTACTGAAAGCAGTGGTGTTTAATTGCCAGATGGAGAAAACATGCTAACCTCTGTCTTTATTTTCAATGACTGGGCAGCTTGATAGAATGGACTGTGAGTGAACTACTGTGAATCAAACCTTTGACATCTTCCACTCACACAAATCCCTCTGAAATATACGCTACAACGTCATGCTTCTCTAGAAAAGTTAAATCTAGTTAATGTGACAAATGGCTTGTTTCAGTGTGATTTTTTAACGTGTGTCTACATTATGCTCAATCTGGCAATGAAGTTAATGTGTGAAAATGATATCAATCACACTTAGGTTTCAGGAGTCCCTATCTACATCAGTACACATTGCATCTACCATCTGGTGATAAGTAAGCTAGACCTGCAGTCTTTTTCTAACAATATTCTGCCCTCCCCTCCTCGAATGTTCCAATATCCATTCAAATAAATTGTCTACCAATTACTAAACCTTAATCAAGAGTTTTACTTTTATAAGCTTTATCAAACTTTTCTTGCCTTAGCGGAAAGAGATTAAAAATCCTATTTAAAGGTTTACTCAAGATGAAAGTACATTTGTGTAATGCAGCAACCACCAAAGAGTGTGCAGCAGCACTGAAAATCCACAAGTTGCTAATATTTCTCCGTTACTAAAGCTGGTTTCAAACCAGTCAACTGACTTGAAAGAGGACATTAGTCTGTGGTCCGTTACATGTTTCCTTTGTTCTCCTTCCACACAACACAAGCTTTGGATTTGGATTTGGCTGTTGACACAGAGTTTTTATTGATATTCTTCCTCTGAAGCTTGAAGCTTGATTCTGGAAGCTTCCTGTTACTATGAGGTTAAACGATTCTAATTAGTCTGAAGTGCATAGTGCTGACAAGAGGTTATGGAGGTTTTCTTTGCCTGCTGTGCTGGGTGATATTTGAGCTGCTTTAACATTTAACACTTTTTCTCTATGTCTTAATCTCTTAATGCAGGGAATTTGAACCTTTATGCTTTCTTTCCTCTCCTTGTCTGCCTTGAACTACATTACATTTGCACAGCCTCATCTCCTCATTTTTATTGAAGTCACATTTATATTCATTTGCACCTACTTAAGAAGCTGACCAAGCTTTCCATAGGAATCCTTGTACACTCATATTCCATAAAGCGCACCCTGCTAGCTCTAAATCAGGCTCCCATCATCCTCTTGGGGCTCCAGCTTTGATGTGTATAACTTGCAAAGATAGCCAGCAACCTTCACATTTCCTTGTAACTTTACTGGGCAACTGGGACGATCTCATCAAGTCAAGTGAAGTTTCAACCTTTGATGTCATTTATCAGACATAGTTGGTGTGTGTGAGAGAACACGATGCTTGCACATCAGGTCTTCAAACCACTTTAATATGATGTCTAATCCTTCTGGGATACAACTCTTACTCATTCATGTACTTTTGCTGACCTTTGGATTTGAAAGTGCATTTAAATAATACCTGTAATATCTTGGAGCTGACTAGAAACACAAAATATTTTTCAATATGTTCCCATCAGTCTATACTGATTCATCTCAAATGACAGTTGAACTACTTTCAGATCATATTCTGTATTTGAAATTTCAGTTCCTTTCAATGCTTCCACGCCAACAGACTCAGCAACTAGCCGTGGTGCACTGTACTTCAACAGAAATGTAAGCAGTTTTAGTGTGACTAATCTTTAGATATCACCAGTGTTGCTGAGCAGGACTTTTAAAATAACTTGTCCATTGCAGCATAGTCGATTTGGTTGGTTTCGCTTTCTCTGTGTTGGCTTGGTCTTTGTTGAGCTTCTGTTCAATCACAATTGATTGTGTCTGCCAGTGAGAAGCTGGATGAAGGTACATATCCTTTACAAATTCAGCTTCATACGTGTTTATTAATGCACGTTTGGCCAAATATACACCTGCATGCGCATAGGTTTTTCAGAACAACGTAAACCCATTACTTAATTAACCCTGTTCCCATTATAGAAGAAGAAGAGTTGCCTTGCTGTTTTTATTTTTTCTGTTGCAACATGTTTGAATTTGTGTCTAAGATGACAAAAACTCACTGGTGAGGGCAACAATCTTTCATTCCTCCATGTATATTGTTGATGGTGAACTCCAACCACTCAACAGATTAGTGTCGGGCTGCTGGCTGCATATTACCACATTCAGCCAGGTTCAGCGTTCCCATTAATCATGATCACAACCAAGCCAATAAATACCTGTATCTACTGCAGGGTCACTTGCTCTTAGACTAAATGCAAATTAAAGAGGTTCCCATTGCAGCTGAAAAAAAAACAAGCAAGGTTTTTGGCCAATGGAAACGGGGCTTCAGCGAATGTTTACTTGAATTGCAAAATGTGTCATGTTACTCGTTACAACAAAAAAGTAATATGTTACCGTTGTTTTAAAATGTCAAATGTAACTATAATGTAGAGCTATTCATCTGTATTGCTTAAATATTAACAGATCCTCAATAAGCACCCACATCAGTTATTAAGTAACTTGTAAGCACTCTATTCTTTATTCATCTCTGCTTCCTCTTAAGTGAACTGTGGCAGTATGAGTGATGGAGATTTCTGACAAACATAAGTCAATACAGTTATAAACCAATACATTCAGTTATGTTCAAAGACTCTTATGTGAGAATTGTGCTGTGTGTCGTCTTGTGTTATCTTGTGTTGTGCTGCAGTGCCTGGAGCTCCTCCCAGGAAAGTGGAGGCTGACGCCATCAACTCAACCACACTCAGGGTGACCTGGAAGGCTCCGCTGTCTGTGAAGCAGCACGGCCAGATCAGAGGCTACCAGCTTGTCTACTCCAGGCTGGAGAATGGGGAGCCCCATGGCCAGCCGCACATCATGGATATTTCCCTCCCTGATGCCCAGGTACTATCATGCTGTCTTAGTTAAGCCCCCATTCCAGCCCGCTGTCTCCAAACTGTGTCTTCATACAGTGCAGCTGCAATAACTATATCAAGAATACAAACAAAAGGGTTCACCTTCATACACTAAATTCATCAAAAATAAGCATTCAGTATCAGTGCTCATTAAATCAGAATTGTATTTCATCCAACAAATGATTACTTTTTGTAAAATTGTAGAATATATTAATAAGTGGTGGCATTTGTTTGGAAGCAGAAGCAAGTGTGCAGTTGTGGTTGTTGGTTGGGGTGATGTGTGGAAACTCACCAACTCACCAAGTCTGGAGAAAAGACTTCCACCCTCTTTGAGCAGCTGTGATGGCAGCAGTGCAGCAGGAACACTACTATCTGTACCTAAACAGGACAGACACACAAAGATTCATCATATTTCACAAGCTTTTCTCTTACTACACAAAATCATTGATAACCTAACTGCCTTCAACAAAATGTTTTGGATGTTTCTTTTACTCAAGTTGAAAGTTCCTGTCAGTACTCTTGCAGTTTTTCAAGGATGTCATGTCGCTTTGCATTACATCTCTGAAATGTTGGTATCAAGAAGTCTCTTTATTTATCATAGCGAGTGAATGGCTGGACTCCTGCTGTGACAGCATGCTGGCAAACACCAGGAAATAAGGCTGTTTTATTATTCACAGGTGTTTGCCATCACACCCCACCTTACTCTGTTAAAACTCTCTGTATACATGACACCTATATCAACTGGTGGTTTTAGAACTTGAATATTCAACTGAGTCGGGTACTCTGACAGTAAAATAGAGTAGAAATTATAACATTATCGTAAATTACTGGTCTCAACGACATCAAATTATTTTACTACTGTTATTTTATCAGTTATAAAGCCATTTAGAAATGTAAAAATGTAATTCATGAGCTTGATTTAATTGTCTTGAGGCAGGTATCCATCCATCTGAAGACAGAAAAAAACATTGGGATCAGCTTTGTATGAATTCCAAAAGATGCATCATAAAGTTGGTCTTTCAAACAAAGTTTTAAGGTACATTCCAATTTTAATGATTATTGAAGGAATCTCTTGACTTCCTTTTCCTTCTTGACATGACTTCCTTTGATTTATAATCCTATTGTTTTACATGCAAAAAAAATATTATCTTTCCCTGAAATACAAAAAAGATCAAACGATCAAAAATAAATATGTGGTCCTCTGGATCCTGATTATAATGCATTTATGCTTAAATCCAAATTTGGTGACACATACAATGCTTTGTTATTCCATTTCGGTTTTGTTGTATTTTTAATCCAGCCCATCGTGGTGGGAAATGCATGTGAATATGGGAATAATAGAGAAAGCCTTGATAATCCTTCTTAGGAGTGCATAAGCATAGACTTGTGTGTGTGTGTGTGTGTGTGTGTGTGTGTGTGTGTGTGTGTGTGTGTGTGTGTGTGTGTGTGTGTGTGTGTGTGTGTGTGTGCGCGTGTGTGTGTGAAAGCTTGGGACTTGACATGTTATGACAACAGTTCACCACCATCACCAGAGATCTGCTTTGATGGTCCTTTTTTTTTGAGGGAATCCAAGTGTGAATGGGCCTATCGCGTGTTTCTGAAATACCTGCAACATCAAACAGGAGTAGGATCAAGAGTCTTTTAAGATCTATTTCAGAATTTTTTTTCCTTCCCACTGTGTCATTATTTTTATAGATTCATGCATTTTTTGGAAAATATATAGGATGTGACTTCATTGGTCTTTAAAGTATTGTAACATATAGCAACATATGGAACTTTATATTTTACAACAATAATAAACATTAAAGCTGCTATACAGCCATGAGGCCGGGCACGAGCATCTACAAAATTGATATCCATTTCAAGTGTGGAAGCGTGATAGTTTAGTCTCAGTGTCGGCTGATTCAATTAGGGACCTCCCAATCAGACAGATAAGATCCTGTGCCCTGATCTGACTGAAAGGGAGACAAGTTCATGAGAAGAACTCAAAGCAGATTGAGAAAACAGTGCAATTGGGAAGGATGTTGAGGGACTGTGGGTATTGTAGTTTGACTGATATATTGTGAGGAATGGCAGATTTTATAAAAGAGTACATTTTTTGTACTTTATTTAATTACCATCAGGATGGCTGTGATTTATTTTCCAAATAGTGATTGCTTCATCAGTGACAAACTGATGCTGATTAAAGATGCCTCATTTTTCATTGTCTGCAGTAGCTTACAAAAGGACAGAATTCAAATCATTCCAGCAATTTGCTTTTGACATGTAATCCTCATTGTATCTAAAAATGAAATTAAAATTTTGTCTTTTTTCATGAATATTGGAGATTTATATCAGGAGAATCTGCAACAGCTGTTTACAGTGCTGTTTTAAATTCAACATTTCGATGCTTTGTGTGCCCAGTTGTTGACAAGTCATTTGGCATGGTCGTTTGGGAAGTGCTGTCTGAAGTTGCAGACAAGCAAGATGGGTGTCCGTTGACCGAGAACTATAGATGAGGAGGTTGAGCACAAGCTGGATAGCTTTTGAGAAAAGCAGAGTGATGGACTTAAAATATTACCAAGTCAAAGCATGTGAACAATTTGAACATTCAAGAATGAGACACAATATCATAGCTTGCAGGTTAGCAGGAAGTGAGATAGCATTTGTGAACTTACTAGCAGAAAGGTGAATGTTTAAAAACACTCTGGGAGGTGTTCAGGTCCATTGCTTTAAGCTTCTTTTGTTCTCCAGGAGTGTCTCACCTGATTTCCTTCATAAACAGCATTCCTGTCTTATCTGTGCAAGGCAGGAGGCCTGATAAGGGACCCGCATCTTTTAACTTATCTACGGCTTCTCTTTCATAATGCACTCGCATTCTCTCTCTCTCTTTCTCTCTCTCTCTCTCTATCTCTCTCCCTCTGCTGGAATTTTTTCTTTTTCTAATTTTCTTAAAGGAACTGTCTTCAAGCCTCATCTGTGATAAGTTTAGTTTCTCCCCCTGGCGTCAGTGACGGTGATGAGAGCCAGCACAAAGATTATGCAGTGACCTCACAAAGAAACTCCTCTGCACAACACACACTCATATGCTCTGACCCACCCTACTTGCTGTCCTGGGTACATCTGGACAACTTGGACCAGCTTTCTTTTTCTTCCTTTGTCCTCTATACAGTATACAGCAGGGTTAACAGAATACACAAAAACTGACAGAAATAAAGTGTTTGCAACAAAAAAAAAAAAGAAACAGCATTCAGATTTATCTACCAATATCTCTCCAATGAGCCTTCAATCTTTTAGGTGTGGCAAATGAATTCCATCTACCCTTGTACAAATGGTCTCAGAGTTTGTTTTCTTTCTCCCCAAACTGTAGGGAGTCTGAACACAGCCTGATTGTGATGTCTGTTGTCTCTGACAGACTGAAGAGAAGGGTGGCTTGGTATAAATGAAGGCTAACACTGAAGTGAAGCACAGAGTTTCTGGGTTAAACTGTGTGCCATGCTTGTTATATTGACATCAGACAGTCCCTGGGACAAATGGATTGAGTCTCTGGTGCTGTGCAGAATCTTTTCAGAAGTAGGTTCAGAAGTGTGTGCCAGCAGAGCTAGTTTTAACTAGGCTGCTTGTGTCCAGCAGTGTTGACAGCCCATGTGTCCCTTTCAGAGCGATGGACAGCAGCCTCCCACTCGGCTGATGAGCTTCTGGGGCTGAATCAGTCAAAAGGAGTCTGTCATCAGTTCCGCAGTTTCTGTGGGATGTCCCCAAAGCAAAAACTAAAGGCAGGATTTTCTGAAAGTTACTCAGCTGGGCTGGGAGAGCTGAGCTCCACTGAAGCTGCCCGAAAATCCCTTAGTTGTTTCACTGAAGGCCTGGCTTGCCAACAGTCAGAACAGATTACTGCTTTTCGTCATAAAAAAGACCTTGATGACAAAATAAATTCAGTCATGCCATATTATCAGAGCTTACAGGCAACCGGAAAAGCTTTAATTGGCTGTTCTTTCACAGCCTTGGCTCTCTGATTCCTGTACTGTTTGCTTTTGACTTGACTTTCTCTATCTGTATTACTTTTCTACTGGCAAACTTGCTCACTTTAAGATCTCAGTGAGGCATATTTTTGGATGGTAGGAGAATGCTTGAAGGGCCTCTTATCCCTCTTAGCACCGATGGCTGTAAAACATGAGCATTGCATGATCTGATAAGATATGGCAACCTCTCTGTGGCTCATCTCTGTTGTAGCCCAGAAAAACAAATCTCACCCATGGCAGGGGCTGAGGGAGACATAGGAGACAATGTCTCCATTGTCCCCCTTTTTCGTCCTATCGAGTAGTGGTTTTAACAGTCTTGCAGGGGTCTAGCTTAACCATCAATATGTAGAATGTAACTATTTTCAACTGCTTGCCTTAAGTAGACTTTCATAAAAACTGCTTATATTACCTACAATTAATCTGAGCACAAAAAAGTATCATCCCGTGATTCTATTTGTATACTAAAATCACTGACTTTTTACTGTGCCTATTTGTTGCTGTTATTGATTTGGTCAGTTAAACAGGTTTTACATAACTACAGTGGTAACAACATAGATACATGGTACAGCTGATGCTCATAGAAGAAGCCTCTTGTCTATCGTGAAACATAGGACAACAACATCATTGTTTTTGAGGTGTGGTAGGATTTAAGTGTTCCCATAACAGAAAGGCAGACTTGCTCACAAGCTCACTGGTGTAGTCTCCGCTTCTCTGTCGTGTCAACTAGATTTGGGTTTTTTTTTTTTAAATG
The DNA here is from genome assembly GCF_037954235.1 of Aulostomus chinensis. Taxonomy (NCBI): domain Eukaryota; kingdom Metazoa; phylum Chordata; class Actinopteri; order Syngnathiformes; family Aulostomidae; genus Aulostomus; species Aulostomus chinensis. Next base: position 19,503,922 of record NC_141333.1, on the reverse strand, counting down.
ATTGTGATACATGAAAACACACACACACACACACTTTGTCTACACATGCAATTTTTTTTGTTCATGCAAATGTCGTCTGCTAATGCCCTCTGGTCATCTCCAAGATCAACAATGGAGAAATACAGGTGTTCTTCTGTAGGCCACTCCCTAATATCACACCTAATGAGGAATAGGAAATCAAGCTACACCAAGCAGAGTAGACGTGAAAAAAAAAACAATCAGGAGACCTTCAATACATGATAATTCTGAAAAATCACAGTCCTCTAAAGCAATGATGCTGTTGTCCATCAGCACCAGAGTGTGCAGCACTTTCTCTTTTTCAAGCCTGCATTCAGTGTTTACCACCTCAAAAGAAACCCTTGACCTGCATTACTTTCCCATCGAAAATGTTGAGTATGATACATACCATATGGATATGGAAGTACCTTGCGACACAATATTAACACAAAGTTTAGAAGAGCTATTGAAAACATGTATAAGTTGTGTATAACCATATATCTGTAGGCTGTGTTTAATTTTACTATCACACTCATATCTCATTACATGGCTGAACCAAGGATTTATCTGTTCTACAGATCATTACCACAGGTACAGCATGGAGCCTCCCAGTTTGTAGCTGTCCCTCTAGGGAATTGTGGATTATTTGAACAAGCTGTTTTCACTGTTCTCATTAGTCACCGGTACCTTAGCTTATCTCTTTGTCAGTCCATTGTTGCCTTCAACTCAGAGCCACAGGGGATTAAAGGCAGGGGGATAGTTAGACAATGATACAGGGTATGTTGAAAAGTTTATGACCCTCCTCAGAAAAGATCCATCCATCCATTTTTGATACTGCTTATCTGTTAAGGGTCGTGGGCAGGCTGGAGCCTATCCCAACTGACATTGGGAGAGAGACAGGGTTCACCCTGGATGGGTCACCAGTCTGTCACAGGGCCATCAGGAGCAAGTGGGGGTTCAGTATCCTGCTCAAGAACATTTCGGCATGGTCACTGGGGGAAGTGAGGATCGAACCAGCTTCCCTTTCGTTGCTAGATGGCCACTCTACCTGCGAGCCATGCCACCCCCTGTGCTCAGAAAACATAATTCCCACCAATCATTATTCTTTAAATGGCTGAATCTTGATTCATGAGGCCTTTCCAGATTTTTCATCCATCCATACTGTTCTCATAACATCTGAAGAACCCCTCAACACCTCTCCGACTGTTAGACAAACAGATTAGTTTTTGGTGGTTTTAGGTCAAAGGTCAAGGTTACTAGGGCACCCCGGTGGCACATCAGTTAAGTGCATACCACAAAGGCTAAGACGGCGCAGAGAACCAGGGATCGATTCTGGTCTAGGGTTCTACTCTGCATGTCATCCCCCCTCCCTCCCATTTCCTGTCATTTCTTCACTGCAACTGTCTAATAAAAAGACCAAAAAAAGTTTGGTAAAGGTTACTAAAGACTGAAGAATTCACGCTGTTATAAATATAAATTCTTAATAAGCCAATATGAAGTTTTTATGTCAATCCTCGGCTCAGGTATTATGTAAGCTACTGCAGTGATGAGAACTGCAACTTACTGTATCTGTTTGTCCTGTTTGGAGGGACCCATAATTTTGTCTGTCCCCCTTGACCACAGTATTTAAACAGTCTTGTTGTAGCCAGTTGTAGCTGAGTAAATTTTAACACACTTGAACAAATTGTAGCATTTCTGGGAATCAGGCCATTGTTAATTCTGGAATGGTTTTGGCTTCTGGAACAGACCAACTTGAGAGGATTTTCAAATGTGATTGTTCTTAGTGCTGTTAAAATTTCAATAACAAGCCATACATGTTTTGGTTTTGTTTTGTTCATTTTAGAGCTATCTGTGTCAGACTTCTCAAAAATAATCAATATAGGCAACTGGACTCTCTTACAAGAGGTTCACTTACAAGAGGTGAGTCCAGTTGCCTTTATTGATTATTTTTGAGAATTACAATGACCTGGATGACTGAGAATATACACCCATTCATCTGTGTCAGACATTTCTGTTGTCCAAATAAATAGGATGGGAATATATTTTGGGGTTGCTCACAGTACTGAAGGGCTCAATATAACAGAAGTTTATCTATGCAGATTCAGAAACAATGCCCAGCACTTCAAATGGAACTTGCTCCTGTTAGGCTGTAGCAGAAATTACAAATAGAACTTACAGTATGTAGAGGAAGGGAAGGCTTCTGCGTAAGTCATTTGATAAGCCGCATTAGAAATGATGAATGTGATGAGGCACAGCTGTAAAATGCACTGTTTATGAAGATTGTTTCGGAGAGTTAATCAAATTTAGCAGATATACTGTGCTACAGTATACGTTAATGTTGTTAATGTACAGTGGCAACACAAATGTGCGTATATGCTGAAAACAGCATTATTTTTCCAATGAAATGGGACCAAATTCTGGCAAATACAGAGCAATTCTCAGTCTTCAAACATAATTTGTGTGTCATGTACAAGTGGAGAAAAGTTTAATTGTCATTCAAACTTGCCAAAAAGTACAAGTACAATATGCAGTCTCAGTGCTATTTTTTCCACCATTGTTCACTTCCTTTCAGTGTCTCTTCAGAAAAAAACAACAGAAAGACAACTTGGGAAATGGGATGAGTATCATTTAACTGCTGTTAGGGGGTTTACCTGAGTCTGCAAAACCCATGTGTATTCAGGTGTGTACAGTGGAAAAGAGGTTCAGGTACAGAGACAGTTGCAATAGCAGTAGAATTTGGATGGTATTAAACTGATTTGAAAGGTACTATACAAAGAGCAGACAGAGACATGGGGGAGAGATGAACTCACACCACTACCTTGTGCATGGTGATGTTTGTATCCAGAGGTGTGTGAGTTCATTTTCACATCTCAGGTAGCAGCTTAATTATCATGAGCTCTGTATTTTATTTTTTCTCAGAAATGGCCGAAACACAGCCCTTTGTCTTAGATTTTTAGTTTAGTAAACAAGGTTATGAAGACTAATACAATCATGCACATGTGTTTGACAGAAAAAAGGCTGAGTAATGTCCAGTGGCCTTTATTAGAAAAGCAATTGGGTTTCCATATGACGCTAGTTAATCAAGCTTATGATAACATTTAAAACCCTGTGATGTTGTAACGCTCAATGCTGAAATGACACTACAGATTTTTGTTTTAGTTAATCAGTAAACCCTCTTTGTGCCTTAATTATTTACCCACAGTAGGAAATCAGTTACTATTTTCACATTTTAAAATGCGGATATGTGCAACGCAATTTCATATCGCACACAGATATTCCATGACACATATTAAAGAGACCTGTTGCTTTTAATAGGAAAAGCTTGTTTTGTAAATGACACTATTTCAATATTACACTTTCAAAAAAAAATGAAAATCTACACAATCACATTAAAATAAAATGGCCATGATGTCTTGATACTACATTACATGGTAATGACAAAATAGCTGTAAAATGTATGTGCCAGCACCACGGAAATGCTGCCAATAGATGTATTAGTCAGTAGGACCCTCCATAATGGACCTGTGGAAATCGCTACTTTCACAGCATAATCCCATAGGTGGAGGTTAATGTTGTTTTGTGGTTTAGGAAACTTTATATCATCATTACTCCCTTACAGTAACTTCGTTAAATTACATTATTTGGTTAAAGGTTTTATGATCTGGTTATGTGGAGGCACCAAAATATACTTGGTTTAAAATGTCATTTGCTTTTCCATTACGCACCACAAGTTTTCTTGAACTCACAAAAGCCCTTTTTAAACACAGAATGCACCAAATTTGCGGCCAGGTAGAGGTGGGAATTTGCTGTCTTGTCCGTGTGAAATGGAGATATAATATTCCTCTTTTCAAATAAGACGCCACTTGTGTGGGTGTAAACGTGACCTTACGCACTGCATAAAGTTGCTCGTGAACATTGACGTACTACATGCGTCAGAAGAATATTTCGCCCCGTGACAGTCTGTAAATTTCATAACAGCAATTCGTCATTCTGGCTGCCAACAGCGTTGGTGTCGACATTCTCTGAGGTGTTTGACGTGGGAGAAGCGTTAAGTTTGCGAGTTTGCATCATGACTGACACCTCCACCCACCTCACATCTCGCCGGCACATTGACGGCTTGGATTTATAAACAATGGAGGCGGAAATAAGTGTACCCTCGGAGGAGGAATATTGCGGGGCATAAAGTGACCCCCAGTTTGCCACACTCTTGTCTAAAACCTGGGACAGAAAAAAAGACAGGCAAATAAACGGATTGCTGTCCAGTATAAAAAAGTGACTAAGGTTGGGTTTCTCCCCCCGCAAGACTTCGGGGTGATTCCCGAAGTCTGAGAATTCTTCAGTTTCAAGACGCCCACCCCTGAGTAAGTGAAAGGCAGATTTTAGGGTTAGGAAATCTTTGTCTGTTAAATGTTTGTTGGAGAAGATGTAGCTAAAGGGCTCCCACATTTCAAAGTGAAATGTCAACTGCTTTTACTGCGTCTAACTTTCAGCAGTTGACATTTTCTTCTCTCCTTGTTGTACTTATCTGTCTCTGTATCTTTCTGTCTCTTCCTCCAAGCATAACCTGAGGGAAGAGCTATAATAAAACAATATAATTGGGAGCTGTTTTAAAGATTTATGTCTTCAGTATGAGCCAATGGGCTTGTAGCTGTTAGCCTCAAACAGGAAAGGACTAATTAGAATTATTAGGAGACAGACTGTTTAATAAGCAAAAAAAATTCAATAAAAACTATGCAGTGATGACAGATGCTTGTAACTCCTAATGATCTGTTGCAGTGAATGTAAATATCAGTATAGTTATATTATTGTTATTATGATTATTAGTGATAATAATAATCTAATCATAATAATAATAAAACATTTTATTTAAGGCACTCGAGGTCACCTCTTTGTAAGTTGATATTCCATGTGGACAATGACATCACATTTGGTAACAAGCCTTCTTGTTATCTCCCAGACTGATCAGATACTGTATCAACTCGCAAATAAAACATATGAAGACTTCCTCTGAAAACTCAAGGAAAACATTTAAGAAAACAATTTGTGGCATAAACCTGCCTGTGATGCTCAGCCATCATCAGCTCGCCCACTAAAAGATGCCCCAAGAAACATATCACACTCCAGTACAATGTTTATTGCTCAAAAACATAAGCATACAGTAAAAACATCTAGCAAATCATTGATCAGTAAATTGATGAATTAAAATTTTCCCTGTCAGCTGTCTATCTTCCAGTTCTTTTAAGAGAACTGAGGCACTGATGTATGGAGAAGGCAACATTGAGGATACCATTCATATTAAGACAGAACCATTGTGGAAAGTTGTAATACATCCATCCATTTTCTATTCCGCTTATCCATTGGGGGTTGGGGGGGTTCAGTATCTTGCTCAAGGAGACTTGGACATCGTCACTGGGGGAAGTGGGTACTGAACCAGCGACCCTTCGATTGCTAGACAGCCAGTCTCCCTCCGAGCCATGCTGCCCCTAAAGTTTTTATTTTTAATTTAAATTATGAATTGAATATTTTATACCCAATCCTACTATAAAACAGCTTCACAGAGGTATTTTGACAGTATCATACAGTTGGGATCATTGCTTGCCTGGCATAATCATTCAGAATGAAAACCCTGAAGCAGCTCTTAACCTTTTGGGAAAACATGATTTTGGTCTCAATTAAATGGTTCCACTAAACTTTTGATAACAACAGAATCAGTGCAAGAACGACTGGAATTGACTGATACAAGTTTAAGCACATAGAAATTAAAATATTGAAACAGGTGCCTGCATATGAATAGTTAGGACGTATTTCCTACAACACGTAACAAGAATTCCGGCTTGGATTTCATTCGGATATCACAGAAATGAATCTGTACACTCAGTCTGTTGAAGAGTTTTAATATTAAACACAGAGCACAGAGCGAATGTGCTGATATTTTTTCCTGCTCTTTAGTAGTTTGATGCTTTACAAGTCCTGTGCCTCAACTAGGTTTGACATCAGGTGATCAGTGAGTTTTTTTCTCCGCTTTCTGAGTTATGACAGAAAATGAGTTTATCATGATTATTGAAACAGATTTTATTTTTGTCATGATCTGAATGTATTTACACATTGCGCATTGTAGCAATTGATTTTGACTTCTGATTGGCTTCCATACAGTGTTTACATAGAATCAGAGGGCTGATAGGATAAATTGAAGCCAACTATTGTGCTAATGCAAGTCCATTGTCGCATGTTTTTGGACGAAACATGTGACTGTATATGGATGATCTAGACCTTTGTCAATGTAAGAAGGCTGTTTTTATTTGCAATATTTGGTGTTTAATGACCACTGGATTAACTATCCAGCCTTTAGAGCATAGTGACCTTAAGTGTTTTTCAATTGCCGATTACTGTGATCTAATAAATGTATTTATCATGCCTGATATAGTGGTTGTATCTTCAAAGGATTTATATACATCTATTCGCAAAAAAGAGAGCCTTCATGTGATGTAATGCACAAGTGCTCATTGAAAGGAAGATTTTGATGTCTGCTGATGTTCCTGGGGAGTCCATTAGGAACAGGGTTGGTTACACTGTCAATGAGCAAGTGACAGTTATTTTAGTGCAGATGATTAGCTAAAATATTAAATATATGTAGTTTGTGACATTATGTCTGTCGCTACAATACATTGGCGTCTTGATGTACCTTTGCATGGAGGTCTGAAAGACAAGTGGGTCTCTGAGATTTTCTCAGAGTGCCTCGGGTTCCTTGAGTACCTAGCATCATGGTGCCGGAAAAAAAACACAACAACAACAGTGTTTTCTCTCATTTCAGGGAAACATCCTTCAATATAATTGTGTGGACTGGGCTTTATGTTTATACTCATAATCAAATGTTTAGCAGTATGAAAACCCAAAGTCACAGTGCTTTTAATCTTGTAAAAGTTCAAAATATTAGCCAAGAGACTCCCTGGCTGAATTTCAAATGTCAAATTTGAAGAAAAATGAAAGAAATCTCACATTTAAAATGCTGACTGTGGCTAGAAATGAATGGTCTGCAACATTCATTGCGGAATCTGTCAGAAGTGCCACTGCCTTAGTTTTGGCCTCAGTTGGAATGAGTTAACACTGTTTGTTAACTGCTAACGAGTTCTCCACATCAGTGGAAATCCCCCTGCTGGTGATGAGGGTTGAAAAGGATGTAGGAGGAAGACAGCATGATTTGATGTTTGAAACACATGAAGTTAGTGCATGCTAATTGAATGGCTCCTGTTAATCTTGAGACACATCTCCTGTCTTAATATGCAGACATGCATCTGTTCTGTCCACAAGAATTCACACACACACACACACACACACACACACACACACACACACACACACACACACACACACACAAGCAATTAAGAAAGAGAGATGAAAGCTCCATTCGATGAGTCTTTTGTCTTTCCTAATGCAAGAAAGTCTCTGGCAACAAGTGAAAAGGAAATACCGCGACATTAAAATAATGAGGATTTAAGAGGACTTCAGAAAAAGAAGAGTCACAGTTCGCTCTTGTCTTGCACCTTCTTTGCCCTACAGAGAAAACAGGAAGGAGGGAAAGTTCTTAACTCTTCAAAACCCAGCTGAATGCATCTTTTTACATGACTGTCCTTAAATTAGTAGAGGATGATTTTAAACATCCTGTGACAGATATAAAATTGCCAGCCATAAAATAATAATTAGACATGGTCATTTGTTGAACCTCTGGCTGCTTTGGCAGGGCCTCGCTAATTTGCGTCGTCATCTCTATGGTGCTGCAAGCCCTCAGCTCTGGGGGGAGGCGCTGGTCTGATGGGGTAAATAAATGAGAGTTCTCTGCTAGAACTATCATCCTGTCCACACACACCCATAACTCCACCACCATGTCACTTCCAGTTTTCACTCATTATGAGCTGCTTCATCTCTGCTATTCCTCTCCAGTCTCTACCCATAAGCAACTATAATTCCTTGCTATCTCAGCCTTGTTATGGACTCTTTACAGCTGACAGGCTGTATGTTCTGCTGCTTTACCAAGAATTTTTTTTTATAATTGAGAATCATGTATTAAAATGTCCATGTGTTTTCCTAAAGGTAAATATTCAGGTTTTTTTTGTTTTTTTTGTAATGTGTTTGTCCTCATAAAATAAGGTGCCTTTTATAATACATGAATGGCTTTACATTCATCGTCCATTAGACTTAAGTATACAATTCTACACCAGCACCTCCACCCTGGCATCCACCCCAACACATACTCTTATTATAACATCAAATTATGATGCTCTCAACTCCTCAAGTAAATGCTTTTCTGGTAGGTTTACATGCAGGATCCTCCCCAACATTTTTCCAGATAAAGAGCTGTATGAAAATCCTGTGAGTGTTGTGGTCACCTCACTTGTTTAATGTGCCTGAGTGCAATGTAGCATCAGCCAGTTGCCAGTATCTGAACCTGAAAGTTTCTCTTTTTCTCTGCCCTTGTCTCCTTTCATGTGCGCCCCCCACCTCCCTTGTCTCGCTCCATAACAGGAGGCAATCATAACAGGTCTGCTCCCAGAGACGAGCTACTCAGTGACCGTGGGAGCTTATACTACTAAGGGCGATGGAGCTCACAGCAAGGCCAAGGTGGTCACCACCTCAGGAGCAGGTGAGTGCTGTGTGTAGGTACGTTGCATTGCCTTTAATGCTTTGGTAACCTATTTTATATTAATCCAAACTATGAATGACTATACAATTAATAAACCCCTTCAGTGGGATGGTTGGATACACTTCTCAAAATACACAAAATGCTTGATGTGGTGCTAAACCATAAAACATTTGTATTAAAAAGAACATCCAGGGATGTATGGTAGCACCCACGAGTAAAACAAGGACAGAGACAGTTCCTCTATGGCACCATTTATTCTTTGGCTTGGTCAAATGTCAGCATTTCAGCCTGTTGTCTTTGGCCTTGGTCAGGATATGATTTTAAGCAATCTTCAACTGGCTTATAAAGGTTGTCACTTCAATCGCAATGATATGGAACACCTGTTAGTAGCAGATTCTCTTAAAGAGAGAGTCTCACAGTCATGTGGTCATATTGTAGATCTACATTCAAAGTCAAAAACAATATTCAGGAAAAATGGTTGTATGCTTAGTTACATAATGTAAACATCATTCAGAGTACTTCTTCTGAAAAAGATCATCAATGGACAAATGGAAAAAGAGCAATGATTGGGACAATAGTCTACAACATAGGTTCAAGTGAACAGTCCAAGGGCACATTATTTACAGTGGGTCACAACAGACTTCAAAGTAATGATACACACCTTTACAGAAATGATTGTAAGCTATAGTCATCATTTTGACCAGCATGAGTCATTATGTTGTATGAATCCAAAACATTTCTCTTTGAGAGAGAGAGAGCAGCTCTGCAGTGTCCCTGCCTCTTACATGTGCGAGACCAACAAAATGAAATGATGCTGGGGACCAGTGATTGGCTTCATGATAGTGCTTGGCCTTCCCATATTCCAAGTTTCCTGTGCTTATTGCTGTTTTATGTTCAGATATCCTTTGTTTTAGACAGAGCTTTGTCCGGCCAACATAAGCTTTTCCACAGACAGCTTAGTTTGTACACGACTGAAGAAGTGTGACAATAAATGAACTATATGATGATAAGCTTTTTTCCAGTGTGTGGATGAGTGAAAAATGTCACTTTTGTTGTGTTGCAACATTGGCTGCATCAGCTTCATCTGTAACTGCCTTTGATAGCAGGCCAAGGGGATTGTGTTTGCTTTGGCTGAAAGATGTGAACTATTCCTCCTTGATGGAGGGGGATTTTTTTTAAAGTAACAAGGGAGCTGTTTTGGTGAAGTTATCAAGTGTCTTTTCAGCCTGCAAGATGTGCCAGTGTTTGGTGATTATCATGCGCACTTCTTGGTGACAGTGGCTGAACTTTGTAATGATGCACAAGCGGTTGTCTTTGGGAGGCCTTTCCTTAGTTGTGAGTAGGCCAGACCTGGAAACACTGGATGCATGTTGGCAAGCTTTTGCTTCTGATGAAAAGTTTGTTTCTTTGGAGCCCAGTCCACACAAAAGTGGATTTTATATCTTCTGTTTGTTGTTCAAAATCCAATGAATCTGAACAATTTTGCCTCAAACACAAAAATTGGCCCTTTGGAATGTTTGTTTTCAGGTGTTTCGGGAGCCATGAAGCATTGTGTTGCATTCCATAGGTTTCTTGTAGATCTGGCATGCCCAACCAGTTGATTGCGGTCTACTGGTCGACTGCAGACTGAACCCAATTCGATCGAGAAGAGTGTGTGGGAAAAATGAAAAAAATGCATGTCTTTGTGTTTGTGTGTGTGTGTTTGTGTAATAAAGTTTGATTAAATGTGAGTCATTGCCTGCACATCCTATCAGTCACACCATGGGTAACACAGAAACACAAAAAGTTAAAAAAAAAAAGTAGGTTGCATTAACATAACCAATGTAACATCAGCATGTATGTTGGGATCAAATGCGCGACAGGAAGTTGACAGCTGTCAACAGTAGCTGGCAAGCTAACATGACTGATTCGAAACGAGGCAAAACCACTTTCACCATGAATGGGATGAAAAATATTTTTTTGTTTATTCTCATTCAAAGTCGGTTTGCCTGATCTGCAATGCAACGGTGGAGTCATCAAAGACAGGGAATCTGGAGCACCATTTTAAAACGCTACACGGGAGTTATGAGAGGGATTTTCCCTCGAAAAATGCCTCCACGCAGCACTGTCTTTTCTTGGTCTGCAGAAAAAGATAAGTTTGAGCATCAGCAGAAGGAGCTGGAGAAGAAGAACCCCATCATGACCAAACACATCGTAACTGGTGGTGCTCTTTGATGATGTTCCCACTATTGAGAAGGTTGAGTAAACCAGAGGTTTAATGGATTTGCGTCACTTTCTGATCTGAGGTTGTTGTGAAGAATGACTGCTTTTGAAATATCACTGAGTTTTCAATCACTTTATTCAGAAACATTAACCACCTCTGTTCTGGGATTGTTTTCAAAAGTTTTGAAAACACTTTCAGTGTGGCATTTTTCAGCAGGCACCTTTTCCAGGTGTCTATGTTGTGTTCAGTTAAACCCGTTAATGTCTGCTTTACCACAGTGTTTTCTTTTTCTAAGTTGGTTTATGAGGCTGAAATGGTTGCTATTTCTTGATATTTTGCACAATGACACTAAAAAAAAAATGTTTCTGACTTTGGACCCAATGTTCATCTTTTCATCATCAGATGTCAAGTGGTTGTGGAACAGTGTTGTGAGGTTAATTACTGCAGGCCAAAAACAATGTGTGTGAGTTTGCGATGTTGAAACTAGACTGGTAGATCTCAGGAGGCTGGCAAGTTGAAAAGTAGATCTTGGGTCAAAAAAGGTTGGGCACCCCTGCTGTAGATGGTGCTCTGGACCTGCCCATCAGGATCTTTGAAAATTGTGAGATCTAGAAAGTTGATGGAAGAGGTGGATGGTGTTCTAGAGTGAATTTCCAAAAGGAGCTGCTTGAGTTGACATGATCATTGAACAGTTTCAGCTCTTCAACGGTGCCATCCCAAAAACCAGGAAATCACCCAAATATCGTTTCCACAGCCTGATAGTGGCACGAAAAAGGTTTGTGGTGGAATGGTAGATATATGTTCCTTCCCAGTGTGCCACTACCAGCAAAGCAAATGATGGAGCCCCACTGGTGTTCCCATAGCTGTTCCCTTTGCTTGAAGATTGTAGTGATCCTCAAATCTGAAGTATTTTTTGGATAGCACAAGGTTCAGCATTTCCAAGAGGAATGAATTTGGGGGTTGGGCTTGGGAATCATGCTGATGTAGGTGTAAAGACTCTCCATACCAAATGAGGCAAGGATTGTTGAGCTGTGCAGGCAACAGTTATGAGGGCAGCTGAGTACATCTTTAGTATTCTTTAAGAAAGAGGGAACTGATGTGACAGTGTCTCTGTCCTTTTTTTTTTACTGGTGAATGCTACCATACATCCCTGGATGTTTCCTTTATGATAATTAATGAACCCATCAATAATAAATCTTGGGGGTCTGTACAAAAGACTAAAAAGCCTTTAAGAAAATGAAATCTGATATTCTGTCTCTGAAAAATGAATCTCGAAGATAAAAAATATTCCACAATGCCACCACATCTACAGAGAAACATCTTGATAGTATTAAAATTAAAATGAAATGAAAATAATTTTTGCATTATTGACAGCCATTATCCGAGTGACATTCACAGTCGGAAGATATACAGTATAGTACCTCATGTTGCTGGGCAGCTTGACCCATTTGTAGTTCAGTTACATGAACAAACCCTTTGCTTTCTCCCTCCCTGGCACTCACATCCCTTTAAAATGAAGCAGGCCTTGAATGATACACAAACAGCTTCATCATTCAACATTTCAGTGCATTTTTCTGTTTATTGCAGTTTCACTACTGACATATGCAACAACAGAAACATAAAGTGAGGAAAAAGACTGATTGATGATTAAATAGATACAGGTTGCCCTGCCAGCTTGAGCAGTCTGACTGCCCAAAAAATTTGTTTTTCTACTGATCGTCATGAAGAAATATATCCCTTAAGTATTGATAGTGACTGAAATGAATATTCATTTTCAGCTCTCCATCATAATATCTAAGAATACTTTCTGATCTGGCGTTTTGATTTGTTGGTCTTGAGTTCCTGATACTTTTCCCTCCATCACACATGCTAGCTGTACAACTGTCTTATCATATTTTACAGCAGTCTGTAGTGTATCTTTAATTGTATGACCCCCATTGAATCTTAAGAATTCAACATGGAATCAATTCAATGAGAAAACAGGACAAATGAGGAATGTTTCCTGTCTTCTAGTGCCCGGCAAACCTACTATGATGATAAGCACCACCATAGGCAACACTGCCCTGATCCAGTGGCAGCCCCCTAAAGAAATGGTTGGGGAACATGTGGGATACCAGTTGATGTACAAGAGAGCCGAGGAGGAAGCATTTTTTGTCAAAGACTTCAGAAAAACAGATGATCATTTCACAGTCACCGGCCTCCACAGGGGAGCCACCTACATCTTTAAGCTGTGCGCCAAAAACAGAGCTGGCAATGGCGAAGAGTATATAAAGGAGATCAGCACCCCTGAGGATATTCCCACCAGCTATCCCCTGAATCTGAGTGTGGCAGGCCTGACTGCCACCTCCACCAAGCTGGCCTGGGAGCCCCCTCCTCTGGCTGAGAGGAATGGCAAGATTGTCAAGTACATGGTAGTCTATCGAGATATCAATAGCCAGAATAACAGCACTAACAGTACTACAGAAACACAAATGACCATCCAAGGTTTGCAGCCTGACACCACCTATGACATCAGAGTCCAAGCCTTCACCAGCAAGGGGGGCGGACCAATCAGCCCAAGTATTCAGAGCAGAACAATGTCCACGTCCATGCCAGGTAGGAACCTTTGCACTCTGGACATCTAGCCTTGCTGTTTTTTACTGGACATTCATGGTGCATCTTCATTAGAACAGTTGAGATCTTACTCTTTTCTATGATTAGCAAAACCACTGTTGATAACATTTTATGATTTCCACAGATTAAGCATATCAAGATGAGTAACGCATCAACAATCGTGCCTGCCGTGCCTTCTATGAAAACAACACTGCATATGCTACCTTCTCTAAGAAGGTTTACCAGATGTGCGTTGGTAGACATAATTAGAAGTATTCTCTTTTTAAATTTAAAAACATGAAGTCTGAAAACACTTGAGATAAAACAAAGCTGCCTACATCACTTTGTCACTGAGTGGCTTTACATGCACAGTTACAGTAAGTTACATCTATAATTATAGCCTGATTAGGCAGAAGACATAAACCGGGGAAGAATTTTAAAATCATTACATTGAGGCTGATATTGTGTCCAAATAATACAGTGTTGGTGTTGTTATATTTATGAAAACTTGGAGCAGGTAATTGTTTACTCATTCTGATCAACTTTCAACTCCACCTATGAAACATTTTTATTGTATCTGCAATTAAATTAACCACCTAATAATCATCCAGAGCTTCCTTCAGTGTTCACCAAGAACTTTGGTGTGAAGACTGTGATGAAAACGTCTGTCCTACTGACCTGGGATGTACCAGAAACCTACATATCTCAAGTGCCTCTCAAGGTAAGTTTGGCCCAGTCAGCAGCTGCAGAACTGAAACATAACAAACAACAAATTACACAACTAGATGCAGTTGCTCAATTAGGGAACCTGGAGGACAGAAGCAGTAACTTGGCCTCCACAGTGAGCCCACCAACTAGAATGTTGTGGTTAAGAACACTCAATGAAGGATGGGTACCAGATGACCTCTCCTCCAGTGCAAAGGCTACATCCTGTCTGTTAATTAAAGTAATTCTGATATAAAATGTAACAATTAAGATGATTATTCAAAGCAAAAATGGTCATTCTTCCAATTAGGAGATATTTTGTTTTGTTTTTCATGTTTTGTGATGAACAGCATGTCAACTGTTTCACATAGGTCATTACGGATGATAGATATTGAAAAGCCATTTTCTTGCATATGCAAAGGTTTTCGTGGCATAGTTGTTTATTTACCTCTACAATAGACAAAAGTATATCATCTTTTACACTGTCACTTGTTCGCAGGCCATTCTATTTTTAATTTTTTTCAACAAAAATGGCAGACGTTCCATTAGAAATGACAAGTTATTTTGGAAAATATATCCATTCCTTCTATTCTAGAAGACCATTGCAGGTTAAAATAAAAGATGGAACATCTAAGGAATCACATCACAGTGTTGATTATAGATTGGGAGAAAATTACGATTAATCATCTATCTAATAAATTGGACATCAACATGCATCTTAGCGCCACTGTCAGTAGAGCTAGCATTTCTTCTTTTTCTGGCAGTGTTTATCATCACTGCCACTATCGTCATCCTCACTTAACTCTCATTCGCTCAACTACCTGTAGGCCTTTGCATCACAGTCTTCTCTTTGAGCAATGCAAAATAAAGAGACATACAAAAAAATGCTAATTACAACAATCATGCCATCTAATCGCATATCAGTCTGTGAAAACTCAAAAAACAAAGTCTGTGTAAAAATTAAATTCAAATTTTTAATTCAAATCTTTTTTTTTCATTCGATGAGAACAATAAAAATGCAAGAAAAAAATCCTGACTTAGATTGTCACGATTAATGCATTAAAATGATAAATAAATACAAAAACACTTTTTTTGTAATTAATCAAAGTAAAAAAAAAGTTTTAATGGTATGAACCAAATGGAATGCGTGTCATTCAGTAGCTTTCAATTATTTTTCAGTGAACAGCAGTTCCATATATCCACGTGAAAATCAATTCTCACCATATTAAATTCTGCCTGTGCGTGTTGTTTATGATAGGCTATTTGTGAGGGGGCCATTCTGTCTTGTCACTCAGCCTTTGGCTCTGTTTCGCTCTGATGATGAACTAAAGTGCAAAGGCAAAAGTTATGTCCAAAGAGCAGCAACTAAATAATAGCAGGGAAGTAAATCATACTCTATTGGCATCTCATCTCTTGGCACGGACCACTTGAGGGTTTTAAAAAGTCAAAATCGCACAATGA
The DNA here is from genome assembly GCF_037954235.1 of Aulostomus chinensis. NCBI lineage: Eukaryota > Metazoa > Chordata > Actinopteri > Syngnathiformes > Aulostomidae > Aulostomus > Aulostomus chinensis. The sequence goes on along the minus strand of NC_141333.1, from coordinate 19,488,326 downwards.
TATAAGATCAAAATATTTCATTCAACACCCAATATTTGTGTGTCTCTTTAAATATTTTTTTCTAGTGTGATACACCTCTGTCTTTATTGGATTAAAAAAAAAGAGGAAAATGTTGTTTTACAGTGGTGCATTCTTTGAGTCTGGTATTATGCATAGGCAAAAACTCAGAACAGACCGAAAATAAATAGTTACAGCACAGAACTTCCCTTAAAATCACAAGTTCCATCCATCCATTTTCTACAGCTTTTCTGTTAAGGGTCTTGGGGGGGCTGGAGCCTATCCCAGCAGCCTTTGGGTGAGAGGCGGGGTTCACCCTGGATGGGTCACCAATCCATTGCAGGGCCAACACATAGAGACAGACAATCATTCACACTCACAGTCACACCTACAGTCAATAGAGTATCAATCAGCCTCGTCCGCCTTCTGCATGTCTTGTGCAAGTTTTTTTTGTTGTTTTTGTTATTTTTGATTATGCATGGAATAAAAAAAGAGATTTATTCATTGTATTCTGTGAATTAAAGTAACTTAAAAGTGAGGTATTCAGAGATGGTGATGACCAGATTATGTAATCATTCACTCTGACTTCTAACCGGTAAAATACATCTGTCCTCTTTCAGATCCTCTACAACCAGCAGAGTGTGGAGGTTCAAGGCAACTTGAAGAGGAAGCTGATCACACAGCTGCAGCCAGACACTGAATATTCCTTTGTGCTGATGAGTCGGGGCAACAGCGCAGGCGGTCTGCAACAGCAGGTTTCCATCCGAACTGCTCCAGACCTGTTGAGGATGAAACCTGCCCAGTATGAACATGACCTGGAAGAGGGTGGCAAAGTGACCATCAGTCTGCCCAGACCTCCTGCTGGAGCTCCTGTCAGGTACGTTCTGTCGGTTCTTTCCACCTGCTGGAAAAATATGCCTCATTCATGATGTTAGAGAATGGCTCTGAAATTAACTTTGTCTTCAATCCTTGGCTCATATCAGGTTGGTTTCTCATTCATTATTCAAGTACAAATATGTAAAACAAAAACTCTGGCGAAAGCACAGATTCAGTCTGTTTACCTAGTCAAATAAAAATGTTCAGGGATCTAAATGTACTTAAAAGTAAAAAAAAATTGATTGTTTTTCAGAATCACTTCACTGAAAAAAAAAACATGAAATGAAATAAAATATTTGAAACTAATACATAAACAAAGGGTTCAGTGCGCAGTGCATCTTTGAGACAACAAAGACAAGAAAATAGATTCAATTGGGAAATGGTTTGGGGTTGATCACTTTCACTGACTGTATGTTATCATTCATGTCAATGCTACTGCTCCACATCAGATTCACTGCACTATGATGTAATTTCTCCACTGAGTTTCTTAAGCTTGTTCCTGTTAATTTTTTTAAGTAATAAACATGGCCTCATTCAAACTTTCGGCGGATGTTTTCTTTGTCTTCCTCTCTATTTGTTGGGAAGTGGCCACCATTACCACCAGCTATGCTGTATTGTGGACAAATCTCTCATCTGTTTCTCTTGTTATAGCTTTTACATCATTTTCTCTGTCTTGCAAAACCAAAGTAACAAGCCTGGTTTTAGAATACAAGGAGAAGAGAGTATGGATGTTTGTGTTAAAATATAGTAAGTACAAGTCAAGTCAATTTTATTTGTAAAGCACCAAATCACAGCAAAAGTTATCTCCTGACACTTTACAAGTAGAGCAGGTCTGGCAAGCACATCCTGCAACAGCGGCAAGGTAGATAGGGTTTGAATGAGAAAAGCCACTGTTCAAGAGACTTTTTTTCCCCCTTTGGGTTACAGATAGACATGAAATGTGCTTAGTCATTATGATTGCTAGCTGACAGACAGAGATGAGTTGGTGGGAAACCGTAGCGACATTACAGCTGTTTCACATATCAATAGTCAAGTCCAGTAAAAGAGGCAGTTTTCACTTGATATTAAAATGTGAGGAATGCCTTGAGGAAATCTCCTTGGCAATCTAACGGCTGTCATATATGATATTATTAAGTCCCCTCAAAGAGGCAATTGATATCTTACAATGCAATACTGAATGCTAACAGTGGCAATATCCTTGCTGAACATAATCTTGTAGTACATTTAATATGATGCTTGCATTGCTATGTGATAGCAAATGGCAAGTTAGCTGCAGCTGTTAGCATGCTAATATGTTGGCATCATGCCAACATGCTGATTTTTTTTTTTAAATTACAGTAGTAAGCAAGCTACCTGCGGCTGTTAGCATTTCAGTGGTGACCCTGTAGTTTCATTCCAGAACACATGAATTATACATGATGAAAGACAATAAAATAGAAACTGTCCTGCTGATATTCTCCTTTAGAGCTTAACTCTATTTCCTTAGGCCAGACATCTGTATACATATGTCCTGTCAAGTTTAGAATGAACAGATTCAGTTTTGCTCCTTAATGCGTAAACAAGAACGTTGCGCGCTGTTGAAGCTCTGCCATATTCCATGATAGACGTTGAATTGCTTAATCTTCCACTAAACAATGTAGCGGTGCATTAGAAGCAAGAAAAATGGGCCAAATTGAAAATCGATCTAACATGTAATGCAGTTGTGTGTCTGTTCATGATGCAGGTGGTACTACATCGTGGTTGTTCCTGTCACCCCAGCTTCTCTGAGGAGATGGGAGAACCCTGAAGACATGGACATATATGAGGTGAGTGGATGGGTTCATGTATTGATCTGGTCCAGGGGAAAAATGTTTGTTCGCCCATGCATGTTATTTGTTAAGGTTGTGGTTGTCCATCGTTATAGGGCCAGATTCACGAAGCAGCACACATTTGGATGAGGTCCTAAATCCCAGAAAGGCACCGCTGGAGTAACTGGTCTCTAATGGCCATTCTACTAACAAAAGCCCTTTTTTAAACACAGAGTGCACAAAATTTGCTGCTAGGTACGTAGAGGCAGGAATTTGCAGTCTTGTCCATGTGAAATGAAGGCGTAATATTCCTCTTCAAAAAAGCCGCCACTTGTGTGGGCATAAACATGTGACATGACATGCAGCACAAAGTTGAGCGTGAACAGTGATGCACAACATGCATCGGAGGGATTTTTAGCCCCGTGACAGGGACAAGTTATAAAACAGCAATTTGCCTCTCTGGCTGCCAGCAGCATCGGTGTCGACATTCTTGGAGGTATTTGATGCAGGAGAACCAGCGAGTGTTTTGTTTGCGAGTTTGCGTCATCATCGACACCCCCACCCACCTCACACCTTGACAGCTTGGATTTACATAGCAATGGAGGTGGCAATAAGTGTACCCTCAGAGGAGGAATATTGCCAGGCCAAAACTGACCCTCATTTGCCGCACTCTGTCTAAAACCTTGGACCAGAAAAAAGACGGGCAAATTAGCAGATTACAGTCCAGTGTAAAAGCAACTGAAGTGTAAATTTAGGAACACAGATGTAGCCAGTTTATGATAAATGGATACATTTTTTTACGTGTATAAAATAAATGGTTAACACGTGATAGGTTTAGAAATTTGAATACATAGCTGGTATGCTATCACATTGTTGGGATTACATTCCTAATTAAAAACATATTATGTTATAGGCAGATATTTCATGATTGGCAATTATTACATAAAACAAAATAGTTGTGTTTTTCATACATACATTTTGTTGCATTGTAACATTTGTAACTATTATTGTCTGGCTGTGTGCTCATTATTTGCTGCAGCCTTGTTTAAACTAGCTTGCTCATCAGTTCACAAAGAAATACTTGATGTTAAGTTCTCTTTTAATTTATTGATCAGGTCCTGCACATGCACAGGTGAGCCAGAGTAGAAATCTCATTCATTTACACTTTCACTTTATGACCTGGATTGTAGATGTAGTTACAAACATAGTTTTTACATTGTGTGAAAAGTTCTGATGCCTTGGTTTTATTGACTGAATGCTGCATTCATCTGTGATGCTTTCAAACTGAAGTGATTGTGTCAGCAAACATTGGTATGATATACAGTGTTATTATCACACAAGTGCTTCTGTCCACATGCTATTCAATTCAATATGAGTTATTTGTTATATCTGCTCTGCTGCATAGTAGTCAGCATTTTTCCTTTTTTGTATTCCCAACTGCAGAAAAGTTTTCCCGCATAGTCAATGTACCAGTTCTTTAATATGATAAACCACAGAGGATATTGATTCTGCTCAACTGCAAAAGCATTCATATTTTGGAGAAGGCTAAATCCTAAGTCTTTCTTGTTTGACTGATAAAGTGAGTTATTTCGCTTCACAAATAGACTCAGCTATCAAGACTGGGAAAAAGGTCACAGAGGTGCTCTGTTTGTGGTTGAAGCTTCTCCTGTGATCATAGCAACAGTTTTCTCTGTACTGTATGTCAGTGTCACCTTGAGCATTGATCGGCGGCAGGTAAGTCTCCCTCTTGTGATATAAAGGGAAGATAGGGAGCTTGTTGCAGATAGAGATTCTCAGACACACATGCTTGGACAGAATAGGAACAGTGAAGCTTGTCTAATGAAGCCACGACCTTACAAATGTACTTGAAAGTCACTGCAGGCCTTCAAACTTGGCGATATCCATCTCTGGTATTCTTCATAGTGATCTAGTTTTAGAACTTTTGTTTGCAGTGGAATATGCTGAAGTGAGGCTTACTTAAAGTGGCTACCAATTATAACCACTATATGAAAATTATTTGTTTGAACAAGCGACTGAACAATAATTGTTGTTTCAAGCAGAAATGACCAGAAAACCCCAAAAGATCAGAAGAAAAAAAACTCAATTTGAGTAAACACAAATGACGAACAATTAATAAATTGAGTTAAGGACACTGCTACTTTTTTTCTCATTTCTACCTTCTCAGAAGGAATCCGATGTACCAGGTAATGGGGTTTGAGGGAATAAAGTCCAAAGTTACAAGTTAGCACCACATTCAGATTTCATACATACATCTATATCTAGTCTTTTAAGATGAGATGAATAAATGTCTCCCCAGCTGAATATCTGGTACCTAAACCCTGCACTTCATCAATGAAATATTGTTTGGACTAAATGTATCAGTTGCTAATGAGAGTAGGGTAGCGGATGACCAATGACAACAACATTTCTGATTAATATGGGGAATACACTACGAAATCAAAGGGGAGCTACGCTTCAGAACAATTTTATCCATTTGCAACATGCTGATTTCACCACTGATGCGCTTACATATATTGACGGTTGAAACTAGAAAACAAAGACATTATTGTCTGAATTATGATGGATGCATCCAGATTCCCTTTGTGAAGCTGAGAATGGGATAAGACTTTCTCAGTATTTGTGATTATAATTTATGGTTGATTATCTCAATGTACATTTCAACAATGACTGAAACTTTGGACACTTCTGAGCTTCATTCAAAGGTTGACTGCTCCATTGCAGAAGCCTCAGTCAGTATTATTTTGGTCAGATTTAATATTTATTTAGAATATCCCTTTCGGCTGCCCCCTTCTGTCCTGAGGTCTCATTCTGCCATCTTCCTGCCAGCTCCTTGAGGCCGGTGCTGACAGCAGTCTACAGAGAAAGAAGAGGCAGAGCCAGGACTTCATTGAGCCTTACATTGCTGCCAAGCTGGACATTCTGCCTGATGTCTTCACTCTGGGTGATGAGAAGAAATACAATGGCTACTACAACAAAGCCCTCCCAGGGCAGCAACAATACCGCTGCTTCATCCTGGCTGACCTGACAGACCATGAATCTGTAAGTGAAATTTCTTGACTCCTTTATAAGAAATGACGGTACACAACACCTACAAATACGGTCTTTTAATTAGGTGTCCAGGAAAATCATCTCAATGGGATTTAGGGAAGAGGAATAATATCCTCATTCGTACACAGGGAATGAGGAGGATTAGGTTTATGTTCAAAAAAAAAAGAATAAAGTATGACATTTTACAGTTGTCTGTTAAAGCGCGGCTGCCAAATTGTGTGATCGAAATATGACCTAAGCTTAATAAATTTGCATTGTGGAGTCACAAAGAAGTAACACAGCAGGGGAAATCATCTTTGTGACACTTATTTGTTGGAACTTAAAAGACTTAATACTCTTTTTTTGGTGAAGTAACTCTTTAGTACATACATTGCAACAACTATGCCACTGAGCTGCTTAGACAAGATATCCATCTGATCGCCCCATTGTCATGTAAGATCCATCCATTTTCCATCCATTTTCCTCCGCTGATCCTGTTAAGGGGGGGGTGGAGCCTCTCCCAGCGGCTTTCGGGCGAGAGGCGGGGTTCACCTTGGACAGGTCACCAGTCCATCACAGGGCCAACACATAGAGACAGACAACCATTCACACTCACAGTCACACCTACAGTTAATTTAGAGTATCAATCAGCCTCGTCCCCTCCTGATGTCTTTGGACTGTGGGAGGAAGCTGGAGTACCAGAGAGAACCCACGCAGGCACAGGGAGAACATGGAGACTCCCCACAGAAAGATCCTGAACCGCAGCCTGTGCCTGAGTGACAGTGCTAACCACTGCACCACCATGCTGCCGTCAAGTAAGATATTTGACACAATTTGAAAATAAAGTTAAATTATTCATCCATCCATTTTCTACCATTTATCCTGTCAAAGGATACCATGGGCACCACCATGCTGCCAACTTTAGATTATGTTTTCAGTATTAAAACATATGTAAAGAGCACAGCAATTGCCCAATGTATGCCCTTTTATTCACATTTTAAACAATAGAATGGACAGTTTGTTTAAATCATTCAGCACAATCTTTTATGTCAGAGTGGTCTTTGGTTTAGCTCAGACACATGTTCTATTGCTGTTGCACTGGATTGGTTTACACGTTCTGGTGTTTTTGTTCTTTTTCCACATAATGATGCATTAATGAATTCATGCTCTGATGATAATAAAAAAGAAACCCTCTTGCAAATCCTGCACAGTCATGCACTCTGTTAACGTGTAAATGCACAGGACTTGACTTGCTGTTCCAGCATGAGAGAAATGACAAAGCTGCGCATCAGACTGGATTAAGCTGTAAGTTACGCTCTGCCTTGTATGCAGCTCTGCAGTGTCAGGAAAAGTTCACCAACACCACGTCTGCGCTTGACACCTCCTGCCCTTTAATAAATCATAAAACTACACCGGAAGAGGGAATGGCAGAGGCAACGTGATTGGGTTTTAAATGGGGTTTTGTCTGCATTCTTGGCCTTTAAAAATCATCAGATGAACAGTACTTGTAAAACTGTATAAATTCTTCTTTCCTACCCTTTGTGTTACATTCTAGTACGGAACAGCAGAATGTGTCTAATCCAGTAACAAAGGCCAACCAGTGAAGATAAAACAGGATGGTTTATTGTGAATACACCTATTACAACTATACACTTTTGATGTATTTAATGGGTTGCAGTACAATACACATAATACACATCTGAATACAATTTAAAATGTTAAAAAAACAAAAAGAAAAACACAATTGCTTAATTCAACCACTAAAATAAGTATTGTATATGTAACACAATCTTTAAAATATCAACAATGCACCCAATTTTTTTGGGGTAATATGCAAATCTATTGGTTTTATTGGTATAAGCATAAAGAAATTAAACTAACATCCATTTCCTCCTTCTACCAGTTAGGCATCTGAGTGCATTTATTGAATAAAGCACACTTTCTAAACATCATCAATGTACCGTACCTCATGTGTGTGCAAGAGGCCAATTACATGAATTTCTCATCTTGCAATACTCTCTATGCCTACTCACTGTGTGTCTATGTATTTATAGTTTGAAATAGGGTATTTTTTGGACCTTTTTCATGTGTTTATGCATCATGGCTGTAATATGAAATATCAGGGGCAGATTGCCAGGTCACCACCTGCTCTTGGTCTGGTGGTAGATTTAATGAAATTCATTGATTTAATCCTAGAGTAGCTCCAGAGACACTCAATAACAACAACATTTGTCTCTACATTATTGTGGGGTTTTTTTTATTCCACAGCTGTGGAGAAGTCCATGTTTAACCTCCTCACAGAATTCAGGGAATCAGACTGCTTGAAATGTTGGTCTCTAAGATGCAATATAAAATGATGTAATGAAGTTTATAAATCTTTCTGCTCATATCATCACTCTGCATGCAGCTTGTGTGAAAAGAGCCTCTGATATCCTTCATATAGCTATGACTTGAGAAGCCAAATGTTTTTTTTCACGATTTGTTTGTTGTTTCATGCAAAAATAAACTGGGAGATCAGACAAAACACAGGGTATTTCCTAAAGAAGATTAAAATGATTTACTGCAGCATATTATTTTTTAGGAAAATACAATGTCCTTGAGCAAGATGTGGTCCCACACAAATTTCCCATTTATATGAAAAACCTATATTTACACTATGGCACGAACAAGTTTACCATACTTTGATTTAGTAGACCTGCTGTATCTGTGAGGGTGGCACTGACCCATCTTGGTCTCAAATACTTAGACATTATTGACAATTTCATCCTGTAGGTTTATAATTTGATTATAATACTCTCTGCTAATGGCCTTTAAGTTTTCCAAAATGTTTTAATATAATATTTATGCATGGACAGGGAGGGAGCATACCATGATGGACTCATAGATGAATGTGAGCTAATGGCTGTGTCTCTGCATTAACAAAAATGGCCAATTAGCTTTGTTTTACAAAGTAAAGTGATATATGAGTACTTCACAGTCCATCACAAATATTGGCTGACTGTGGTAGTACCCTGCGGATCACTGTAATCTTGCTGAGGTAAAAACATAGTAACTTAGCTTTGACAGCTCAGTTGTATAGTTTAAAAATGAAATGTGTTCTTTAATATATATCCTGCAGTTGCTTTTCTTTTTCCATACTTCAAGTATATTGGAAACACTTATTTGTCACATATATGAGTTTTTTTTTCTATTTATGTGTTTAATAGTAAGGTCAGGGATATGATTTACGGCACATAGAAACTAAACTAGAGTGAATGGGAAATGTGCTAATTTTACCCTAATAAATGCATAAAGTATAAAATCATTGGGTTCAGGATACAAGAGATGGTATTTTTGTTGATGCCAACTGCTGATGTAGGCTTAATGTTGATATTTACTGTACAAAATAACCAGTTTTATGATAATCTCAGTTTGTACATACATGCATTACTTAACAACACATGTAAACATTGGGAACTTTAAAAAGTACAATTTCACTTGGTTTTGAAAAAAAAAATTGCAAAAGCCCATGAATTATATGTTATATATGATGCTCTAAATTGGATATTATTATAAAAAAAAAAAAAGAACATGACCAGTCTCTGCCAATAGTGTTAATATTGTTGTATCTCTCTACATTCAGTTTGACTGTGACATCCTTGTTGTTGTTGCATGATCGTCAGTCTGGACCCAGTACAGTTTTGCATGTTATCAGCTATTATTTTTCTCTTTTTCTCTTCCATGCTTCCTCTATAGATACGTCATATGAAAACACTAATCAAGCCTTTGGTACCTGAAAGCAGCACTTAATATAATCAGTCGTTTCATGAACAGTCGTTTCAAATTAGATACTGCAGAAATGCACAGAGCTAAGTGGAGGAATCAAAGAAGTGCCATTTTCTTTATTGACATGAAAAATGCAGCATAATGTTGCTTTAAAAACCTCTGATATCAAGTATATCAAGGGTTTGGGGGCATTGACTAACATGGTCTTGTAATTGCCCAGAGTTGTCTTTAATTCTGGCAGTGTCTTCATCATCCCAGACCAGACTTAGAGGGAGGAGGTGAGGAATTCCTATGAGAGTCACACAAGTTTAGTTGCCATCCATTTGATGTAAATTTTTTTACTTAAACAAAAAAAAAGGAGATTTGAAAACATTCTTCAAATATTGCAAATGGGTGTTTATGCAGGTTGAAAAAAAAATGAATTAGCTTTATAGGGGATGGAAACACCATTTGTTACCATGCTGTGTATAGGGAGTTCTCTCTGGTACACCGGCTTCCGCCCACAGTCCAAAGACATGCAAATGGGGACTAAGCTAACTGGATACTCTAAATTGACCGTAGGCATGGCTGCGAGTGTTAATGGTTGTCTGTCTATATGTGTTGGTCCTGTGATGAACTGGCAACCCATCCAGGGTGAACTCGCCTGAAGGCTGCTGGGATAGGCTCCAGCACCCCCCTCCCCCCCAACCAATAACAGGATAAGCAGTAGAAAAGGGATGGATGGAGATTGTATGCAGAGATTTTATTGTGAGCTCAGACTGACCTGGTGCAAACATGATTCAGAGACATAGCTGATGTGCTTAAACCAGTTTTAAATACATTGCATGCACTGAAGCACATGACATTGTGCTTAAATGTATCATTCCTACTATGTGCCTCAGGTTGCCCCCCCCCCCAAAAAAAAACACTGCTTTTGTTTGAGTGTGTAACCTTGGGTAATACTAGTTTTAGTGAGTTAAGAACAGAACAGCAAAGCCCAGATTCTGTGAATGACACTCAAATGAATGTGATTCAAGCAAATACAAAAATAGAAACCGAATCACATTTATTGAAAATGGGAACTAAGCTTAGCTTTTATTGCTACTGCAAAGCTGCTGGCAGGGTATAGGCGAGAGGAGAAGCAGAGAGTAGGAAAGGAAGAAAGAAGGAGGGGTCCTGGATACTAAAGCAAAAGGGCACTGCAGCCTGCTGCAGCCCCCACTGCTGGCAAACAAGCTGGGATGTGTGAAATTGGATAAAAGAAAACAGTGTGATCACTTACGGCTAAGGAAAGAGGGGATAGTGAGGGTGATCGCCAGCTTCCTCTGAAATGAAGAGCCCTGTGGGAGTGACAGAGGTGAGGAGAAAAGTGAGAGGTGGTGAAAGAAAGAAGAGGGAGCTTAATAGGGGGATAAGAATGGTGTGGGGAGGGGCACCTGAGGGAAATGCACGAATGTATTTGAGCAGGTGAGAAATGCCGCAATGATTGGAGCAAGTGCAGCTTCGATGCTGGAATGAGTTTGTGATGAGAGAGGAAGAGAGAAGCTGAACTTTGATGGCAGACAGGAAGCAAGAACGATGGCAGTGCAGAGAGGACTGGGGATTGTGGGAAAATCACTGAGCCTACTGGAAGGCTTCCAGTTTGTCACAGATAGATGAGCTGTTGGCGGAAGGCGCCGGGTGAGGTGGAAATCTTCAGAGTTCTGGGAAATAACAGAGCTGTCAGAATGCATTAGAATCAAACTTTGTTTTCTGCTTATTTTATCAGTGGCTTTCTCTTTTATTTTGGACAAGAAAGAAAAGAATAATGTTCATCCTCCCACTGCTATTAAAACAAACTTTTCTTTGCACAAAGCATACAGATATAGCGGCAGCACATTTTTTCCACCTTGAAGGATTACTTTCTATCAAGTTGTGCTGCTTAGATTGATCACTCCCAAACTCCTCTCCTGAGATTATCTAAATATCCCTTAGAATATGTGTCTCCAGTATCTAAAAGCTGTGGAAACTGTCTTTTCCAAAGGAAATAAAGTTTTCTGAGCTGAAGGCAGCACTTTGCTAGAAAAGTACCAGAAGTGCTACAGAGACAAGAAGCCTGAACGAGCTGAGGAGACAGATGAATTGAGCATGATATCATGCTCAACAACTTTTAGCTGTTAAGCTTTCAAGTTTCCTTCTACAGACAATTTGTTGAAAAAGCTGAGTCCTCTTTTGGAAATACTGCAGTTTGCCCGGGTAAGGAGGCTGCATGGCAGTGTGTGTCAAACTATATGTAGGGACTCACCCTGCTGAAATCTTCAAAACTTCATTCGTCATGATGATCCTCAACAGATCTGTATGGAATAATTAATTTTTAACATGAGTGCACTTTTTGCTACATTCTGCTTTACTTTCTCCTGAAACAAAATAACAACCCAAACATAACTTCAAGGGGCTTCACGGTGGTACAGTGGTCAGCACTGTGGCCTCACAGCAAGAAGGTTCCGGGTTTGAGTCCCGGCTCGGGCACGGGATCTTTCTGGGTGAGTCTCCATGTTCTCCCTGTTCCTGTGTGGGTTCTCTCTGGTACTCCAGCTTCCTCCCACAGTCCAAAGACATCAAGAGGGGACGAGGCTGATTGATACTCTAAATTGACCGTAGGTGTGACTGTGAGTGTGAATGGTTGATCGTCCCTATGTGTCGGCCCTGTGACTGGCGACCTGTCCAGGCTGTGCCCCGCCTCTCGCCCGTTGACGCTGGGATAGGCTCCAGCCCCCCCGTGACCCTTAATGTGTAGGAATAAGCGGAAGATGACGATGGATGGACATAACTTCAAATACATGCAACTAAATTGAAATTGAATGAATGTGTTCAGTAAATCAGATTGAATACAATGTTTAAGTTTTACAAACTATTCTGAAGCTATGGTCAAGCATGAAACCTATCACAGACAGAACACAATTCTTTCATTTTTCTTTCTTTGTATTCAAGACCATTTTCAAGTTTATTTTTCAAGGAAAGGAGTCCAGGTATGTGCATGTTAATAATAGCATGAATTATTCAATATAAATGTAGCATGTAATACAGATCTTCAAGAATGGAGTTAGTGGTCAATAGTATTTGAATCAGAAAGACATTAAAAATGTACATATGTGACAAGTATTTAAAAAATTCAATTCAAATAAAATATGCTGAATGTGTCTATAAATTAATTGATAAACTTTTATTATTGCTGCCCTCTGCTTATTGCTGGCAGCTCTCCATACAATAACTAAGTCAAAGATCCAATTAATTGCACACATTTTCAGATCACTATTCCATCCATCCATCCATCCATCCATCGATTTTCTACTTATCCTGTTAAGGGTCGAGGGGGGGGGGGAGCTGGAGCCTATCCCAGCTGCCTTCAGGCAAGAGGCGGGGTACTCCTCGGATGGGTCACCAGTCCATTGCAGGGCAGACACATAGAGACAGACAACCATTCATACTCACAGCCATGCCTACGGTCAATTTAGAGTATCAATCAGCCTCGTCCCCTCTTGATGTCTTTGGACTGTGGCAGGAAGCTGGAGTACCAGAGAGAACCCACACAGGAACAGGGAGAACATGCAGACTCCACACAGAAAGATCCCGTGCTCGAGCTGGGGCTCGAACCCAGAACCTTCTTGCTGTGAGGCGACACTGAACCACCATGCCACCCCAGAGCACTATTCATTCTATAATAAATAAATCAAAATTATTAAACCCATTATTATGACTATCATTAATTCATCAAATTAATCAATTATTTTGCCAGTGCTAAAATATTTACAATGTATATGAAATGATGAGCAGCTGTATGTCAGGACTTTAGAGCAAAGCAGAAATTTGAGGACAGCAGGATGGAGAATGACTCAAGACTAAAATTATCTATGATAGCAGGATGATGGTGACAGAGGCAGAATCTTGAGTGATGATTTAATAATGGTGGATTTCAGAAAGTATTGTTTTTTAACATCTGTTCAGTGTCCCGTCATGCTGTTGACTCTACTCTGAACTGTGGAGTTCCTATTAGTGCTTCTCTGATCTGAGTGTGAGTGTTCTAATATTGGCTTGTCTCTTGGCTTCTTCTATATTTTGTGTCTGTGATTTGGACTGTATTCATTTTATGACCATGAACAAGTTCACATGACTGCACACCACTACACTTGACAAAGAACTCTATACTGTAAATAACACCGTCCTGTGTTCATGTATGAGTACAAACTAAAAAATTGAGGTAACAGTGTGTACCTTACAGGGTAAAAAATGTTGTTGATGCCTTTTTGAAAGACTACTGCTTAGCCTTCACTTTACACTCTGTTAATTGTTTTTTTTTTTTCTGGCCTGTTGAAATGAAGTAGCGTTCTTCAAAAGTGTCGTGTCTTGCTTTCCCTTTTTTTGAGTGTGCAAAGCCCTGAGTCAGGAAAATGCAATTATTTTGTTATTCAGTTTAAAACCAGATGGATCATTGTTGTTGAAATGATAGCTGTTAGGACACACCCCACTGTGTTCTGTAGAAAAATGCATTGCACAGCAAATCACTGAACCGGGGATCCACAAGATAAATTACAGAAGCATTCAGTGGTTTCAGTTCATCACAGGAGAAGCGGCAGCTGTCAATAATCTGAGCATGTTTTTCAGTTCAGCCAAACCTATGAGGTGCAGTTGAAAGATTTAGTGTTGGCCTAAGTCTTGTCTAGACCAACCTGCCACAACAGATTCACACAGACATCCTCTCTCTATGAATCCCTCAGCAAATACTAAATGACACTTTAAAACATATTATAGAAAACAAGTAGTGCAGAGGTGTTCCACTTCAAAACATATGCAAATTGCTTTAGTCATTTTATAACAGGACCAGAAGTGGGCTTGTCAATTTGTTCAGTAAAGGAATCACATCAACATGAAATAAATACTGGACTGAGAAATTGTCCTGTCTGAGGGAGTTTGCAGCTGCGGAATTCAGAGTTTTTAACATTTCTTAATTAAGAGTTACTACTTACCCCGCCTCTCACCCATTGGTGCTGGGATAGGCTCAAGCTCCCCCGCGACCCTTAATAGAAAGGAAGAAGCGGAAGACAATGAGTGAGTGAGTGAGTGAGTAACTACTTGTTTTATAAAAAAGGTACGCTTAAAATGCAGGCTGATGAGTAGTCAAGTCAAGTCAATTTTATTTCTATAGCGCCAAATCAGAACAAAAGTTATTTCCTGACACTTTACAGGTAGAGCAGGTCCAGTACCAAACTCCTTCAATGAATTTACACCCAATAATTCTCCATCAGCAGCACGTCCTGTAACAGCGGCGATGACAACCTTCCTTTTAACAGGCAAGAACGTTGAGCAGATCCAGGCTCAATGGGGACGGCCTTCTGCTTTGACCGGTTGGGGGTGAAAGAGAGCAGGAAAGTGGGGCAGAGACAAAGACAGATAATGGAGGAAGACAGTTATGCAGAAGGAAAGAGTGGGACAGAGATAAAGAGAGAGAGAAAGGAAGAGACTGATGGACAGACAGGGACGTAAGCAGGTGGAGCTATGGGTGGCTGCTTGAGCCTCTTCAGGTCTGCAGCCTCCTCCAGCAGCACCCGGGATCTGGGATGAGGGGAGCCCAAAGGCTCCGGAGAAGAAGAGGAGTTAGTAATATGTATGAGTATGATTTATGTATGGCAAATATAGGAGGACAGACAGGAGTAGAGAGAAGCCCAGTGCATCATGGGAGATCCCCCAGCAGCCTAAGCCTATAGCAGCATATCTAAGGGCCAGCCTAAGCAGCCCAACTATAAGCCTGATCAAAAAGGAAGGTCTTTTGTCTGCTCTTAAAGGTAGAGAGGGAGTCTGGGTCCTGGACCGAAAGTGGGAGACGGTTCCACAGGAGCGGAGCCTGATAGCTGAAGGCTCTGGCTCCCAGTCTACTTTTAGAACTCTAGGAACCAGCAGTAACCCCGCATCCTGGGAGCGAAGGGTTCTAGCTGGATAATAGGGGACTAGGAGCTCTGTCAAATATGAAGGGGCCTGACTGTTGAGGACTTTGTACGTTAGAAGGAGAATTTTGAATTCTATTCTAAATTTGACAGGGAGCCAATGCAGAGAAGCCAGTATAGGAGAGACCTGGTCTCTTCTACGAGTTCTCGTCAACACGCTGGCAGCAGCATTTTGGACCAGCTGGAGAGTCTTTAGGGACCTCCTAAGTAGTATATAAGATATTGTTATTTTTTTATTCTTCAACAACATTTTGGGAAGAGTAGTTTGGTGGAGAAACTATATATTACAGATCTCCACCCAGATCAACCTGTCCAAAAATACACAAGCTTGCCAAAAACATCAGCTGTACTTGACTTGCCAGCAAGGCCAACCTCTAACTGTGCATTGGAGCTGTCAGTGGTGGTCACAAGTTTGATTCCCATTAGCTGCTCACATTTGGCACAGTTTACTTAAGTCTGTTCATATATTTTGGAAATTAATTGGGTAATTAGTGAAATATTACAAAAAATTGGTTGCCTGCAGTTTTTTGTTATCGATCCTGTTTCTGAAAGTGGCTGAATCTTGTTGAACACAAAGAATAGTTTTCACTATCGACCACAAAAAAAGACAATCTATGAAAAATGCAAATTATTTTTCCTCAAATGCACATCACACCACCTGTATTTGTGTAAAACATTGACGAGGAAAGCTGACACTTACGATGCCAGCATTATCCCGATGCATAGCTGTGTTTAGACTGTGTGAATGGCGCTTTGTGCCAGGTGTTCCAATGAGGTGTGACTGGTAGTGTCCGACATTACTAGTATGACTGTTTAGGAGGGCTGGAACTCAGATGTTTTGGGGGAGCTGACTCAACCTCATCTCACAAACCTTGAACATCTGTTATGGACATCTATTAGCGTCCAGTGTAAGCCATCTCCGAGTCTCCAGCCTGTTTCTTGCGAATTCTGTCATACACAAAATTCCTCAACAAACACGAGCCAAAAAAATAAGTTCATCCACCTCACGAAGATTGATTGTTTGTATTATATTGTATTCATTCAAGTATGTAAAATAAAGTCAAATTACGAAAGTGTTTATGATTTTTCAAGCGGGAAACTTTTATACCCATGCATATCGTATTTATGAGTGCAGTTTGATGTGTTTTGAAAGGCTTTAGTCCATCACATGTCAAAATGCATTTGTTTGATTCCAGCTGTCCACAGCATGACAGATGCTCAGCATATCTCTTGCAGCGACAGATTTCATGTGTAATTCATTTGCAGCTGTCCGTCCAGAAATCACAAGCCCCAACAATGAATTTTAGAGTGAGTAAACATCTGAAAAATTGATGAAAATTAATGAATTACTCAGAAATGAAATAGTTTTAAAGCACAGCAATTCTTGTTCAAGCTGTCACCCAGAGCTGCTCTTACCTTGTTGAGCTAGGACCCCATCATGTCTCAGAACAATTTATCGTTTCTTTCACCATCTAACTCACTGCAATTTTCTCACAAAACACAGAGTGATAAGCAGTCCATTGACTTAAAGAGAAGTGCGCCTTGTAAATTGATCCACATAACTCGTAATTTGCTAATACTAAGGACTAAGCTGACAACTGATCGAGTGCTGGGCCCACCAGCCACAACACAGTATTTTTCCTAAATTCAGCGTTCTTGAATTTGGTTATGATTTTTTTCATCAGTGTATGATCATGGGGTGGATGAATGGAAAGGTTAAGTACTGAACATTGGAAATGTCACTTTTCACCATGTTTATGAAGGTGGGTAGATAAATTATTCCCTTTTTTCTTTTATTATACTCAGTAAGTGTTGACAAAAGACACATGATGAGACAGTATGGACGCAAAAGAAGTTGCACACATGACAGTGATCATCATAAGAAGTCCTTACTACAACTCCAGTTCTGTTAATGCAGGACGATTCTTTTTTAGAGAAAAGTGTATTGCCCAACTTTTGAGGTGTCCCACTAGGATAGGGCAAGTGGGGCTCGGGAATTCCATAGTGCACAAAGAGGTGAGACGGGTATCTATCTGCTGGTCTGACATTTCAAATAAGGCACAATAAGCTTACTTCCCAAAAGGTTGCCATTTTCCTTCAAAGAGAGAAACATCTACATAGGCTCACTGGAAACAAGTAAGGCGTAGCAAAAGTGTTAGTCCATTTCAGTCAATCCCAGTACCACATGGCGCATGGATATTATCTAAAACGTAAGGTGTTTGATCCCAGAGATGCTCAAGAATGTAGCCAAGGTAGCCTAAAATTGCTGTTTTATATAAGAGATCAGATCAGCATCAAATGAATTAAATAAACTACTTCAGACACTGGTATAGTGGAGAAAATACTGTATCTCTGACCTATATCATCAACCAAGTCACATACACTTAGGCTGTTCTACATGGTGTCCTTTTGAACTAATTTAACGATTAATGTAATATTCTCTCAGTTCCATTCACCAAGTCTCCACTGATAGTGCCTAGCACTTTGAAAACCTCTGGTCGAAATGCATGGCTGTCTCTGATAACAGAGCATCTCAAAAGCATGTCTGAATGCTGTTTGTGCAGAGGTATGAGAGACTGGATCAGATAAAAGAATCCAATATTTTATGGGGAAAACTTCAAAGACGGTGCTTCATTACCGCTGTTTCCATGATACCTGTATCTTGGCCAGGAGCTGTGATATGATGTTTTGCTATTTTTATAAGGGGTACATGAAAAGAGGGGGCAGAAAATCCAACTGAGTGGCTGCCAGGTATGTCAGTGGTTATGGATAATGGATAATGGATAATGATTAATTACTTTTCAACCAGCTCAGACTGATACTTTCTGGTGCATTTTGTCTTTCATAGCAGCTTTCTGAGATCCTCTTGTGGCGTTTGTGTAGTAGAGGCTGCTTTGTTGCCTAATGATGACAGGCAAACAGACGGAACAAGCCCAGGTCTCTACTGCTGTCCAGAGGGCATTGTGATATTGTTGCCATTATCGGATTTGTTCTCAAAGGAGGCCATTGATACACATACTCAATTGTTGTTCTGCCAACCTCCCCAGCCCGTCACTAGAGGCTGTTCTCTGAGACCCATGCAGTCAACGCTGCAACCTGCACACACCCGTCTCCTTCTCTCTTTCCCAGTTCTCTGTCCTCTCTCCCCCTCCTGTTAACTTCCTGCTGCCATCACCTGAAGCAGCTAATGAGCATACTGTGGGTGTACGTAGGAATTATAGCGCATCTCTACTCCCATATGGAATCCTGCCACTAATTTTGCCTACCAGTGTCCAGAGTTAACCATTTTTTATCACCTATCAAGGACTTGTATGCTGAAATGAAAAGAAGCATGGCATGGCTTTTAAAAAAGTTTCAACCTTCATGTCTTTAGTGTTGTAAGTATAGTATTATGTTTGTATTTATTTGCGATGTCAGTAAGAGACATTCCATGAAATACATGAACAAAATGAAAATCTTTGGCCTCATAGCATAATTGCCTAAGTCATCCATCCATCCATCCATCCTCTTCTGCTTATCCTGTTCAGGGTCGCTGGGGGGTGGAGCCTATCCCAGCGACTTTCGGGCGAGAGGCGGGGTACACCCTGGACAGGTCGCCAATCCATCACAGGGCCAACACATAGAGACAGACAACCATTCACACTCACAGTCATACCTACGGTCAAGTATCCACTTATGTCTTGTCTTTGGACTGTGGGAGGAAGCTGGAGTACCCGGAGAGAACCCACACGGGGGGCACAGGGAGAACATGCAAACATGGCGGGACTCAAACCCGGAAACTTCTTGCTGTGAGGCAACAGTGCCAACCACTGCACCACCGTGCTGCCCTGCCTAAGTCATATTTTGGCCAAATTAAGATATCTGCCCAACTCTACTGTCCTAAGGCTGCTGAGTCACTGTTCCTTACTGGCTCAATTTGGCCAAACTATGACCTGGGCAATTGTGCTATGAGTCTAATGAAATTTTCATCCACACTTACTCTGCATCTGTGTCAAGCTGCTGTGTCTGTGTGTATGTGTGTATGTGTGTGTGTGTGTGTGTGTGTGTGTGTGTGTGTGTGTGTGTGTGTATTTATCGGTTCAATTTGTGTGCTGTGCCACCCACAATCCATGCACCCACATTACATCAATTTGATGTAAGCCCTCATTTTGAAGGGTGATCTGTGAAGCAAGGGTCCAATTCACTGCAGATTTCTGGTGTTTTCAAACACAAAAGTGATTTGTTCCTATCCAAATGCATCTACTACATTCATCAAACTAATGCAGTGGGCTGGTCATGGTTTTCATTAGTATATGCATGGTTCATCTCTTCTTCGTACATAAGGTGTGTGAAAAAAACAAGACCTCAAGACATGTCACAAATACTAACATAATTTTTCATTATCTTAATATTTAATGAATATTTGAATTTTTGAAAATTGCAACCCATACCTATTGGGATACCCTCTTGCCAAGGTTTAAAGGATTACATTGTTCCCAATTGTTGATTTCACAGAGTGAACAGTTTTGTGATAATTCAAGTTTATCACCTGAAATCTTTTCAATTTCAAATGATTGACTCTATTTGTCTTGATCTACTCTGACCTGTTGTGTGTAAATGTGACAGTGAAATGACGATGGATATCTTCTGATCACTTGCAGCAGAGGACATTTGCCACCAGCCCATTTTCGGAGCCCATCATGGCAAAGCTCCACAGTGCGATAGCCCGTCAGACTGAGGAACCGGAAATGCTATGGGTGATGGGTCCAGTGCTGGCTGTCATCCTCATCATCATTATCGTCATTGCTATTCTACTCTTCAAGAGGTTAGTCTGCAGAATTTTGGTTTCGATGCCAGTAATTCAAATAAAATTGGTCATTTGAAGGGCTTGTGAAGGTGCGTGCGTACATGCATACTCCAGGCAGCAGAGAGGGTACATTGCCTCCCACGTGGATAAATAAAGTTTTCTGAATCTGAATCTGAATACAGGGTCTCTAAATTCAGCTACTTGTTAATGGTAAGTACATCAAAGAAATTATCCATGCTCAAGGTCATGTTCTTTAATGTATTTTGCCTCAGCCACTGCTTTGGTGTTAATTTTGGACTATGCATACATTGCTGGTAACCTTAGTCTGTCCACAGCAGGAAATGTGAGCTCAGTGATGGTCAATGCAGTCCATAAACACTGTGACTGATTAGAGCAGCCACAGCAACCATGTTCATGTGTCACATGTATCTACATTCAACACGTCTTGGCATTTAAAAAGGCATCATCTCCACAGACACAGCTTTGTTCGTCCTCCAGTGTAACCAGAACAAACTGAGGCAATGCGGCTGCTTGAAAACCACACTATACACTGTTGACATTATGCATAGCGTACATCTCAAGCGTGTTTTTGGCATAAGAGGTGAAAGCCAGCCAGGACTTGTACTGACTGCTTATTGCTGTGAAGGTATGATAATAACTGAGGGCATGATGTTATCAGTTCTTGCTTCTTCTATCTGGATCTCAGTAATGTGAGAATCAGAGAACAAAGTAAAGGGTACAAATGCAAGATAGGCAAAGGTATTATATCCAGTGGGTAATACCCGATTTCAACTTTTCGAAATACCGTTTGCCTCTCCCTGTGGCCAACCTTTGTTTGTCAATTTGATTTTCTCACTTAAATGGTTTTCTTACTGCCCATTGGAAATAATCTAGGTAAAATAACATAATTTTTTATCTAATTACCTGATAAAAAAATCCACACACCTATCTAGTTTGCTTTCAGTTGAGCAGTATCGAGTGCTTACTCGGTGTTGATTGCCCTGTGCTTTGCCTCACAGGCTACATAGAGGATGCTCTTTCAGTCTGATTATTGTTGTTGCAGCAGAACTCACTGCAGGCCACCTGCTAGAAATTCTTCGCACACATTTTCTTGAAGGTATTTAATCTGTATTTCCCTCCTGTCAGATGAAAAGCAGAAGAATATGATTTCTCTCTTAATAACCATTTAAAAATAATTAATATTGACTTCATTTCACAAAATTTGACATCAGTCTGATCCCTGACCTTCAAGTGATGTGCATATTTTTGTAGTATATATTCTGAACTTGACAGTTGAATTATCATTGCAATGTTCCTTTAGTGCTTATGAAAAGAGCAATAGTCTTCATGTACCTGAAAGGCAGTGCATGTTCATGCTATTCATGCTCAATTCATCTAATTGAGTGATTGCTTTAGCACAGTCCACGGAGAGACCTGGAGCCTTTCTGTGGCACAGCAGATGACAAGAACACTTTACAAGTCATGCACCAAGAAACAGTCAGAGTTGGTTATTTTCCATATTCAAGAGAGACAATCATCTTGGTTAAGCCTGCCTAAAGGCAAAGACCCTCCATGACATATGGGAGGAAGGCCCCGTGGCCCTGCTCTTCCAGGCCAACAGTTGGCTCATGCTTCCTGTACTCGGGTCAAACATCTGGAGCCGCTAACTGTGCTGAGAAAAGTCTCCATATGGCTACTACGTTGCTTCAGTGACATGTTTTGTCCTTTTCTCATTCCATCTCTTTCTTGTTTGCTCTTGAACTGTTTGTTTTCGTTGAGAAATTCTTATACTGGGAAGCATATGAGGAAAGCGTCTTTGATCATTAGATATTTTGAAAAGACCAGACTGCTGATGTGGGTGCATCTTTAATCCTCATAAATTTTGTGGCTATTACAATATTTCATGTAGACTCTCCATACTTTATATAATGTAAACTTTTCCTTTCTTTTGGTTTCCATATCTATCAGGACTCAAGTATAAAGACTCATCGCATATATGGAGATGTTAGTTTTGTGTTAAAATCAAAAGAAAAGAGAGGAAGAGGGAACATCATGACCAAGATGTGGTTTATGGATTGAGACCAAGATATGGGTCTCAGTGTATTATTGGAACCTGGGATCAATACATGTCAGTCTTGACACTGGCGACACAAATCTGATGGCACCAATTCAACAGCTGATTGCTATAAACATGTTAACACTAATGTACACATTGTCAAAACAAAACTTTGTGCATAGTGCTAGTAGTCCTCTACTCTTATACGTGACCATGATGAATATCCGTAGGCAGCAACTTTGCTGTAATACAGTCTGTTCTTCCTCTCTTGCTTATTGAAACAAAATGGCTAATCCATTTGTTTTTAACATGCATTATTGTCAAAGCATCACTCGCTAAGTATCACCTTTGTAGTTTTGTTGCATCCAGTGGGATAAAGATGATGTGGCCACAGCTGATATTATTTGCTAATCTGCTGTCCTACCTCTGCTCTTTGACTATTCCTGAAGGGCTCTTGTTTGTGCTGTCTGGTTTCTCAGGTGTAGCCATTTTGTTTAACGCTTAAGAATAACCACATAAAAATGCTGATTACCTAGTCAGTTAATTAATAGCCCACTATAAATTTAAGTTTGCACTTCAGACACTAATCATGCTCTTACACAGGTCTTAAAAGTCCTGTGTGTGAACAGGATGGCTTCTGGTTGCCATGGAGAGACAAGAGGATGAAACATCAAAGGTGTATGGTTAATAACAAATAGTTAATCTGAACGGTAATATTATGTCTTGAAAGCGGCAGCTCTGCCAACGTAGTTCTAAGTTTCATGTACCAGTTATCAGTACTGAATTGATGATGAACGATACTGCCGAGTATTATTCCCAAAACAATATCCCATTTTAAATGAACAAATGATAAGCCATCCAAATATAAATAGAAAGAGGTGCTATGGGAGCCAGATGTAAAAAAAAAAAAAAAAAAAAAAGAAGAAGAAGAAGAAAAATTCTCTGCCCTTTATCAATGCTGATAAGTAGGACAGGAAGGTGTTGTCTTACTGTGTACCAACAAGTATGTTCAGCTGTTTGAAGGGCCACCATTTGCAGCTGTTATGTTTTAGCCTTTGCTTTTCACTGAAAGTTAAAAAAAGGTTTATTTAACTGGCAAAATCAAACGGTATGCTCTTTTTAGTTGCTGTCTGTATTCTAAAGTTTTATCTGTGATAACTGTGTCATCTGCATCATGTATATGTGACATTTGTGTCACATCCCAACATGAGCAAAGTACAAGCTACCAAGGACCAAGGTCTTCCTCCTTCTTTACCCTGGTAAATTTGAAAATTTAAATATATAGAGAGGCCAAAGGGCTGCACGGTGGTGCAGTGGTCAGCACTGTCACCTCACAGCAAGAAGGTTCCTGGTTTGAGTCCTGGCTCCAGCACGGGATCTTTCTGTGTGGAGTCTCCATGTTCTCCCTGTTCCTGTGTGGGTTCTCTCTGGTACTCCAGCTTCTTCCCACAGTCCAAAGACATCAAGAGGGGACGAGGCTGATTGATACTCTAAATTGACTGTAGGTGTGGCTGTGAGTGTGAATGGTTGTCTGTCTCTATGTGTTGGCCCTGTGATGGACTGGTGACCTGTCCAGGGTGAACCCTGCCTCACACCCATAGATGCTGGAATAGGCTCCAGCCCTCTGCGACCCTTAATAGGAACAAACGGAAGACAATGGATGGATGGAGAGAGGCCATCCATCCATTCATCGTCGTCTTCATCTTATTCCTTACTCGTAAGGGCTGGAGCCTATCCCAGCATCCACGGGCGAGAGGCGGGGTTCACCCTGGACAGGTCACCAGTCCATCGCAGGGCCAAAATAGAGAGAAGAACAACCATTCACACTCACAGTCACACCTACAGTCAATTTAGAGAATCAATCAGCCTCGTCCCCAATTGTATGTCTTTGGACTGTGGGAGGAAGCTGGAGTACCAGAGAGAACCCACGCAGGCACAGGGAGAACATGCAAACTCCACACAGAAAGATACCGTGCCCGAGCCGGGACTCGAACCCAGAACATTCTTGCTGTGAGGCCACAGTGCTGACCACTGCATCACCTTGCAGCCCGGAGAGAGGCCAAATGTTTACAAATAAACATTCATGTACTACAGCTATAAACAGCAATTTAAAATTCTTTTCACGTTAATTAAAGTGCAGCACTGGAAACACTAGAAGCCATACATTTTCTGTAGGATAATAGAGGTAAAAAAAGAAGAGTTCTCCAACGTAGCATGTCTTCTGTCACGGAGGCAATTTACACTTTGAATTGTACTGCATGAAACATTTGCTGGAACTGGAATAAGGAATCTGTTTCAACATCTTTTTGCCTCCATGGAGACAAGACATGAACAGTTTAAAATTCAAGTTTAGAGACCTTGAGATTTTAGTGGGCATACAGAACATCTCTGCTCTTTCAATTAAGTTTCCAATTTGTTGGTATGAGCACAGGCAGAGACACAAAAATCAATAAAGTCAATTCTTGATTCCAGTTTAATATCACAAATGAAGCCTACACTCAGGAAGAATTTATAATACAGTTCAATGCAATATGCAGGATGCACAAACCAGTAAAAGAGCTGGCAGGTTATAGTGGGACAAGTGAAAGGCAACGGCTGAATAATTCCACCCGTTGATTCACTGGCAGCACATGTCTAGAACTTTGGCAGCTTCCCTCCAGATTCTGTTAAAGCGCCAATTACAGTCTGCCAATCAATAAGCTCCTCAAACAACCCGTGAGCTTCCAACTCTGTCTCTTAAATATTAAGTTAATTTTTTTTTTCAGGAAAATATACTTCCTTCTTCTTTTTTAGGTCCAGGAGCTGTTGCATAAATGCTTTAGAAAGTGACTACAAAGAGCTTTTTTGCATAAATGTATTTTCATTAAAGAAAAATGTTGATTGTATTGATTGCAGTGTAATATCAAATTTTGTAAACAGATTAGACTTATCCACATTAGATTAGTGTGTGTGTGTGTGTGTGTGTGTGTGTGTGTGTGTGTGTGTGTGTGTGTGTGTGTGTGTGTGTGAGCATAGTGGGATCATTTTCATGTGTTCTGATTGGTCTTTCCCTCTGCAGCCTGATTTAAATATAGAGGAGAGATTCAGCACAACTAACACATGATATTGTAAGTTTTGTACCCTAACACTGGTCAACAGTACCGTTGACTTCTATTTAAGCTGAGGTACAAACACTTGCATAGGTTAGGAAAACTGAGTCACCATTCAAACAACACCCTCCTGCCTCAAGCGATTACTGTTAATTATCCAATTTATTAAGGCCAAGAGAATGCATTTCAGTTGAACACCATGTCTCAAAAACTGATTCTTGAGCAGTACCTACAGTGTCATAGTTTGATGTCAGACACCCCTAACCAATCTTCAAAAGTGTGACTATGCTGCTTAGCTGGCTGTAAATCAGCATACAAAGCAAACAGAGGGGAGGTGTAGTAAGTAACGTGCTTTATTATGCTCTCTCAGGTGCACTTTCTGATCACTGCCAGATTCTCTGGCTGCTGACAGCTTGTAATTTAATTGGTTTTTTCCTCTTTCCTCCCTTGTTCATTGTCACCCTGCTTTTTGTGGATGCAGCAAACAAGAAAGGTTAGTGTCTCTTTTATTGTTTTTACACCACTTCACTCTTTTCTTCTACTCTATGACATTAGGCTTGACTCTACTCATACCTCTCGCTTCATAAAACATGTTTTTGGGTCAGACATGTCTATTTTTTCTGACAATGTTGATGGGATGTGACAGATACTCCTTGTTTCTGTTTCACTGCCTGAATTACACCACCATGTCAGCTTATGTCTGTAAGCATCTTTTCTCACATTCAGAAACATTCCAGAGCTTGCCAGCATGTGTATCCTGTGCATTGTGTTATGTGAGTATGTTTGAGCATGTCAGTTAATTTTATGGCTTTTCTGCTGTTCAGCTTTTGGACTTCACAAATCCGTCTGATCTTCACTTCAGTATAATCCTCCACCGGTGCAGACTTCATCCTTTTACCACTCACACCTGCAGCTCTGCCTGCAAAAACAAAAGACCTGAAAAATCCAGTGCTGATTTTACCTCGAAGCAACAACTGACTTCCCAACCTTTCTACTCCTCTCTTTGTGTTACATGCCTGACGTGACATGCATTGATGCTCCTCATCACTAATGCATATGAAATCACTCCAAAAGAAGGGGAAGCCTGAAATTCATTATCTGTTGAGACAAACTCACAACATCACAGTTCAGTAATAAATCCTGTCCGCCTCTGAAATACCAACTCAGGCTCTCCTTTTTACATTAACACCTTTAATTCAAAGCAGTGCCTTTCTCAAACAATGTCAAAACTCATACAATTTCACAGCCAAACCTAAGAGAAGACTACATGTAGACCTATTGTTAAAAAACAAACGAACGATGAATACATTGTAAATGCGGTCAGATTACAAATCAAGTCAACAAACTAATAGCTATTTACTTGAAGACAGATAATTTTGTTTTTTGGGGGGGGGGGGCGTTTTTGTTTTTTTTTACGATTACTTCTTGAAAGGTAACATTTTGGAGAATAGGTTTATAGCCTTCTTCCTAAAACTAATGAATAAAAAGGTAGACATCAAAGAATGTAGATGTAGACGTAAGATAGCCTAGTTTAGCCTGAAGGCTTGAAGTTGGGCTGACTGCCACTGCTAATACACAGTGTTGTTTGTTTAACTGTCACTCAGTATGCCAATATGCATTGCCATTCAGTACTGTATCACTGCACTATTAACTGTACTTTCATCTTGAACTTTCTTGTACTATTATGCATAATGTATATTTGAGTACCTATCATTGCACCACTCTACATTCATACTACACATTCTATATATACAGTAAATCATTCCAATTCACTATTGTATTTAGTGTATAATCCCGCTAATAATCCCAAATTATACCACTGTACATACTGTATAGTTACACACACTATATACTGTAGCCATAGCTTATACATACCTGCATCAATAGACATTCTTGTAAATATATTTATACTTTCTTTCGTACCCTGCAGTCCTGTAGATTATTGTATCATGTGATATTCTTTTACTGGTTATGAACTTCTAGTTAGATGCATTCTGCATTTGATTGTCTTGTACCTGTGACATATGTAATAACAATAAAATTAAATCTAATCGAATCTAATCTGAACCATTCACTTTACCTCACTGCTGAAAATGACCCCAAAAAAATCAAACTACAATACATTTCACAATAATAATCAATGTAAAAAAAAATACATGGGCATGACAGGAAAGAGGGCTCATTTAAATTGATTGCACTTGCAACAGATATATTCATTGATAAATTTACTCCAATTTACAAAAAAAGTTTTCTGTAAATCTGTAAACTGTGGTGAAACATAGCACTCTCCAGTTTCATCAAATTCCTAAATTTATTTATGCATACTCTTCCAAAAGACTAAACAAGGCAAAGTATCTAAATACAGATCAAATCTGTTGTTTTTGTCAAGAAGAATCACAAAAACTATCATGTTACAATCATAAAATTGTTCATAAGGGTTATAAAAAAGACGTTTTTCATGTATAAGATAGTTTTTTTCCCTAATTTCTTTGTTCTGCAACATATTATGATATAGTCTGTGTTACTTCTCTGACTGGATTCAAAATTCTCATTCACACTTCATTTTAGAGGCGGCACAGTGGTGCAGTGGTCAGCACTGTCGCCTCACAGCAAGAAGGTTGTATGTTCGAGCCCCAGCTCCAGCACAGGATCTTTCTGTGTGGAGTTTGCGTGTTCTCCTTGTGCCTGTGTGGGTTCTCTCTGGGTACCTCTGCTTCCTCACACAGTCCAAAGACATGCAAGAGGGGAATAGGTTTGTCTATATATGATGGACTTGCAACCTGTCCAGGGTGGGCCCCGACTCTTTCTGGAAGCCCCCACACACACACACACACACTTAACCCTTAACAGGATGAATGGTAGAAAATGAATGGACTCCATTTTAGACTAGAGTATTTCCTGCAATGTTGCATGGTTACACGGTTACAGTCTGTCATCCTGACAATCCTCTGTCCACAGAAAACGAACATCTCCCTCAACAAAGGACGAACACATGGTCGGGGTTAAAGACTCACTGCTGGCCCACTCCTCAGACCCTGTGGAAATGAGGAGACTCAACTATCAGACACAAGGCATGGACGCACACAAACCACGACCAAACACACACACACACACACACACACACACACACACACACACACACACTTATAAAAGCATAGCTGCTCCAGATGATCTCACTGCTGTACCTTATATTTATTTTCAATGTGCACAGAATCTGAATCACCTTCATTAGTCAGCTTTATAATGAGTCCCTTTTGCGTACCTGATGGTCATGAATTTGACCTTCTGTTTCAAGCACAATGCCAATATAATCCCATCTCACTAAACATCACCTGTATACCCCGTACACTGTCATCAGCCTGAGTCTGTCAGGGATTCACCACATCTGATATAAATCCTCCAGGTTGCTTGTGAGACATAAAATTAATCGAAAACCTTGTATTTATAGGCTGGTGATAGCTGAGCTACACATATTAGCTCAGCAATGCCTTCTCATTTTCCCACATTATTCCCATGAATCATAACAGGAAGGTGTTTACTATACAGAGAAGCCAGTGCCATTTTTCATCACTACGAGCATTGTTTGTTCTTGGAAAATAATAAAGTAATCGTCAGTGCTCACTTTGCACAAGAGCGGGATGTGTGACAATTTAACAAGTGAAAGTTTAAAAAAAAACAAAAAAACGGAGATGATATATTGTTCAACACACGCTCTTTATGAAAGGTAGAAAATGATTTTGTTTCATGATGCTGTAAATTTGATCTATTATTTAGTTGAGCACAGAATGCCATATAGCCCATGTCTTCCCTTCTTTTTGTTTTAATTTCTTTTGTGTCCTCTATCACCGATTACTCCTCTTCTTGTTTCTGTTACTCTTCCAGCTACCGGTACTTCTCCTATCTTTTTGTCCCACCTGTTATTCAGTGGGAGGTTTTAAACTTGCTGTTTGTCATTGTTTTTTTGTCCATGTTCTCCTTCCAGTCAGATGGGTGGCATTTACTCCTGGCAGCAGTTGGAAGGAAATTGGCAGATGTTGTTTACACCAACAAAAAAAATCATCAGCTCGTTTGGATGCCAACCTTTCTTTCAGTGAAAGTTCACTGTTTGGCCTACATGCCACTGAAAGTTATTTTTTCCCCCAGTTGATAAACGTAAAGGGTAGTCATGAAGTAGATATAAATCTTACAGTAGTTCTGCTAGCATCTTCACAATGTTAATGTTACGGACATGTTTTCCATTTTCACCATTTTTGCTCAGTGTATTAGCGTGCATTATTGATTCTCCTGCCAGGGCCAGCATGTATATTGCCTAGACCTGAGACCAATTTAGTTGCATGGCAAAAATTCAAGTGACCTCAACTGAATTAGGATTCAGGACAAGCTGAGTGTTTTTTCCTGGCGGGATAGTTCATAGAATAAAACCAACAATCACCTCCTTTCCCTGTTCTTTGTGTTCTTTTCTGTCCTCTCACTCTTCCTAACTGACCCCTGTGCTATTTGTTTTGCCTGGTCTGTTTCCCACAGGTTCCAGTGCCCTCAGTTGCCCGAACACTCCAAGTTAGTTCCCATACCTTTTGTGTGTGACCAATTTTTCTACCATCCCTGCTCTCTCCCCTTTCTTTTGGAGACTTCAGTCATTTGATCTTGATCTTCTGTCCATGTCTGCCAATTTAAATGTAGCAAACAAATGTGAACACCTCAAAGATAAACGTGAATCTAAGATGCACCTATGGTCCGCCCCTTAAGTTACCTACTGTTTTATGGGATTTAGTGAACCAATCAGCATGCTGGTTGACACTCACATTACCTGTGTGGCTACAGCTCATCCCTCTGCTCACCACACAGTATCCTCCCCATTGCTACATATCACCTGGAGTGAGCTCTCGCCACAATCTTTCACCATGCATTTGCACTCGAGCTAGATTTTTCCATCGGTGTATTTGTGTGAGTTTGTGTGTGTGACCTGACTTTTCACCACTCCACTTCTTTCCATAGGAATGAGGGAACATCCTCCCATTGGTATCTGTGACCTGGCAGACCACATCGAGCGACTCAAGGCAAATGACAGCCTGCGCTTCTCTCAAGAGTACGAGGTACGTGGCAGAACTCTCTTCTGCAGACAGATTCCAGGTTTTACGATGGAACTTCAAGAAAGAGCTTACACTAGTTAAGTGCCTACAGTATGTTTGAGAACTGATTAGTTGGGTCGGGATTGTCAGCTTATCAGATATCACTTAATGAACCCAGATTTTGGTGATTGGAGTTCTTCTGTGGATTGGATTGGAGTTCTTAGCATTTATTTGTATTTTAATTTTTACCAATTTGTATTCTTTTATCATCAGGACCTCCAGTGTTTCCTCTGGGGGAGCCCTCTACACCAGGAGCGGTGGCGCTCTGCTCCTGGTGCAGACGGCTCCTTTGAGGCCGCTTTCTTGCTTCCTTGGCTGGTCCATCTGTACCCAGCCTCTCATACTCAGCCAAATATCCACTATTTTAGTGAATGTATGCGTGCATGTTTGTGTATGAGTGAAACAGTGCGTGTGTGTGTGGGGGGGGGGTCAACAGTGGGGTGGTTGTGGGTTTGAGGGAATGCTTTTAATTGTCGAAGTTATGCAAAGGTTGGGGTGGGTGGTGGGGCTTGAGGGAATGTTTGTATTTTTTGTCTATGTACAGCACTTTGAGTTACATATATGTATGAAAAGCGCTTTATGAATAAAGTTTGATTGATTGATTGATTCTGTGGATTTGGTGCCAGTCAGCATGTTGAAAAACATGGACATGTTCTCAAAAAAAGATGCTCTCTCTCCCAACTTTATGGAAATGAAATGCCAAATTACATGAGTATCTTTAAGAGCAAAATTATACTGTTTGAATTTCTTTAATACAGTGTCATAGACAACTGGACTTATTTATAATTCTTTAATAACTTTTAGTTTTCATCCAAGAGGCTTCTTCAGGTCTAAGTAACTGGTGAGGAGCTGAAGTCTTCAAAGCTTGCGAATGTGAATTATTTCCACCCAGCTTGATAATAACTGACAGAAGCAGCACTTAACACAAGTGGAATCAAGTACATTATAATTGAAGCTTTTGTAAATACAGCACTGACTTTTTTCTATTTTTTTCTTCTGTTTATCTTTATATGACAACATTACTTTAGCATCAGAAAATTAATACATTTTACTTTCTTGTCAGACTGAAGAACCGACATTATGGGACTGTTCGTTGTCCACTTAAAGCCTGACTTATTGGAGAGTTTCATGTTGCGCAGGGCAGCTCAGAACAATTCGAGACAAGTTTCATTAAGGGTGACAGACTTCTGTGGAACACACTTCCTACCTACCCACCCCCAGATAATGCAGAGATTGATCCAACTTAAGTTGCCTGGGGGGTTTGCAATATCAGACAAGGTCATACTGAGAAGCTCCAATAGAGTTTGGGGAAAGTGATCATTAAAATGCAGGGTTTTTTTAATACATCCTTTGCACTTTCTCTATACTGGGGATTATTATGATTATTATTATTATCTTTTTATTATGATGATTATTATCATTATATCAGGATGTCAGTTTGGCGCAAATGAAGTTTCAAAAAAGTCAAAAGGCATTTTACCTGCTTTTTAGTGTTTTATTTATCTGAGAAAATCATCAATATACACATCACACATCATTTTTTTGTGTATGCAGCTGGCTGACGGTTACCACGTTAAAGTTCAGTGTTCGTATAGAAAAGGAGAAGCTGTTCAGCATGCATAAATTATCTGCCCTCTTTCCACAAATAATATCCCACTGCTTTTACCTACTGTAAATGCCAGTGATGGATTATAGCTTCTTGATGTCCTACAAAGGAAGGTAATTTGCATTTAAAGTGGTGAATTTCCAAGAAGATAAACCAGGACAGATGGATGCCCTGTTTATGCACAGCAGAAGGAAGGGGGTATGATTTAATTTTATTTTTTTTTAAATCACTTTTTTTTTTCAACAAACGTGATGAGTTGGATTGAAGTTTAACAGCTTTCAGTGTTTGACAAACATGAGATGAGGATATTATGGTGAGCACTGACCTCGTTCCAGTTATGAATGTACTGTGTGACCAGTTAGAAATATCTTAAATTACACATATTCAGAGTGTTTAGGAACAGCTAATACTCCTGTCCAATAATGGGCATTCTATAATATATATACACACCCACACACACACACACACACACACATATAGACTGTATATATATATATATATATCAGACAGGAAATAAGGGAGAGCGAAGGGGATGTGACATACATTAAAGGACCTCAGGCAGGGATTTGAACTGTGTCACCTGCACTTGGGACATGCGCTCTAACCACTCAACCACCTGAACAAGTGCATTATTAATGAAAATTAGCATTTAATGCTTGACAATACAAACTTTTACATTTTCAGATTTAGTGTCTTTAATGTTTTTTTTGGTTTTTTTACATTAAGATAAAAAATTTTATCCATTTGGGAATTTTTCTTGTTTCATAATAGCGGTAAATCACACAAAAATCATATTCCACTACATACCTAGCTTTTCTATTCACAGTTCTGTTTATTTTTGAGACAGGAATTTCATATCATATTGTCCATGAGCAAAACATACAACAGATCTTGAATAAATAAGCCAGTTTATGTTCTTGTTTATGCTACAGGTACATGGGAAAACAACAATATACAAAAAAAAAAATACAGAGCTAACTTTAAAATGTCTACCAGCATACCCTCAACAATCAGTGAGAGATGAGGGTAAGCATTCAGTGCTCTTACTCAAAATTGTATACCACCATTTGCATTTCTTAATGCAGTGTTTCTCCTTCACGTACAGTAGAATGGATGAGATCTTTGAATGAGTCTCATGGAATGCTGTGCCGTTCTTTAACAAGTACTGTGGGAGTTAATGCATATTACAGTAAAATACTGACATAAACAGATGTTCAGTAGGGTCTAGGTGTGCTGAATAGAGAGGCCACTAAGGAACAAGATTTCAGTTTCCAGAAACTATTTGAACGACTGAGCATCACAAGGCTGAGCATTATTCTGAAAAGTGACATTAGGTTCATGGACAAAATGGGTGCAAAAATGAGACATTTCATGATCTCTTGGATGATCTGAGCCTTTGTGCAAAAGACACATTCTAAAAAAATTTTGATGAAAAATGCATGTACTCTGTCACTTTTTCCCACTGTGCAGAATTCATTTTGTTGACAGGACCACCATATAACATAGCGCGCCTCTCGTCTTCTTCAAAATTGTTTCACTTTCACACTTGAACGTGATAGTGCTCTGTGTCTGCTGGTTTTTTTTCATAGCCATGTCTAAAGAATGAATGAACATTAACAACCAACTCATATGGAAATGAGCTATTGGCAGTGTGTCGGCCTTCAATTATGGCCAATTGTTAGAGTGGATGTGTGAATGTTATGACTCAGATTTATGAAACAGAAACCCATTTTTTTAACGACTGTCTTTTTTGCAAATACAGCTGTAGTCATACAGATCTTTTTGCACTGGGCCCCTGGTCTGCCTAAATCAGTTTCTCCACTTCTGCACTGTCTTCCTGTGTCCTGCAGCACAGCAGTCTAATAAATTTGTTTAGCACTGTATATATTAGCCAATATTTGAAAATGCAGTTTTTGACTTTATTAAACAGATCTGTCCAAAACACTCCATCAAATTCAGTGAAAAATTGCCAGGTAAAGATTTATTAGTCCTATAGACAAACAGCACCAAAATATGACCGACTTGGTGGTGGTAATACATGTCTCTACTATTGCAATCCTATCAGTCAGTAAAATGTAATGTTAGACACAACCTATTCAAAGCCAATAAGGGCTTCAGTACATGAATTGAGAATAAATGAAATGTTATTCTGATGCACTGAACATAACAGCTGGTGCAGAGTCTAAGCCTGGCTCTATTTTCCACAAACCCACATGCTTCACGCCTGGCTGTTGCTCTGTGTTTACCTGCTTTGTTTTTCTGGGGTGGAACCGCGGCGTAAGTGTGATTACACCGACATGCTCAGTAACTAATTTACATGTCGGCCAATCACATTAGTGGTAATGTAAGTGGTTTGTCAGTGCAGTTTTGTGGAAACCTTACCTAACAGGCTGTTAAATAAGATGTGCATTCAACCTTTTTCTCCATTGTCAGTATTATCATTTGAAGCGTGGGGGGACTGCACAGCCACCCAGCCAGGCAGGAAGAAAAGCAGCAGGATGTTAAGAGTTCTTGCTGCCGCTTCATTCGCCTGTACAGTATGTGTCCGTGTGTGTGTTTATTTTCCAGATGATGTCAGATAAGTAGTCAGAGCATGAAAGGTCGATTATGAATAATAATCTTCAGCATGTCATTATTCAGCTAAACCTGCTCCATCTTCACAGTCAACAATCAATAGAGACAAGTCATCAGACAGCATATTAAAAAGCCTCATGCCCACACTCAGCCATCACCTGATAGACTTGAGTCTTCATCTCGTATGCTGCACTTATTGATCCCAGAAAAGTCACGCTAAGTAGAAAACACCATTTACAAATGCATTTGTCATTATCTGTCACAATGTCATGCTTCTTTGAATTGGATCCTGAAGATTGACATGCAAATTATATGTATGCTGTCTTGTCTTCATACAATACACAAACCTTTCTCTAACAATGTAGATGAGACCCTTAGGGAAACATCTGACACACTTGTCAGCAACACAACAACGAAAAAGACAGGAATGGAATTTTTCCACTTTCTGTGTATCCATAAAATATAGCATTTCACTGCTAAGTACCCATCCAAAGTACACCAACTTAAAGGCTAGCTCACCCCAAAATTGAAATTCAGTCTCTATGTACTCACCCTCAGGCTGATAGAAGGTCAAGTGAAGCTCTTAATCTCAAAAAAGTGAATGGTGACCAAATTTATAATACCATAAAATGCCTCCATATTTCACATCAAAAGCATTCAGAGTGTCCCGACGCCTCAACATGCCAAGTTGTTTTGAAAAATGTCACTGAAGTGATGTTTTTTTTTGCAGCTTTTGCTCAGTTTGTTCAGGCCTTTGGAATTGTGCTACTAAAAGTCAGGCTGAAACATCAGAATGATAGCTTCAGAAACATAAAAACAAAGGATCAAAATATCACAAGAGGAGTTACAGTAAGTTCTCAACATAGATTAGAAACATAGATTACAGCTTTATACTGCAGAAACATCCCAGGATTTTGCCCTCAAACTTACCCCAAAAGTTTCCATTTATTACCAAACCAGCTCTTTGTTGAGGCTGAGAGCTGATAGATGGGGGTCTTAGAAGGATTTTATGGCGTTTGATCCAGGGGTTTTCATATTATTGAACAGGAGGTTGGAGGAGGGATGCTGATTTAGTTTCTGTGTCTCATTTATTGAACTGGATTCTTCGCTCAGACTGACATCCTTAAACTACAGAAGTAAATAACTATTATAAACATTGAGCTGCTTTTTCTTTCCCACTTTCACTCTCTCTTGGTCTCCTCTTCCTCTTCCTCTGCTACGTGTCAGTCTATTGATCCAGGACAGCAGTTCACTTGGGAGCACTCCAACCTGGAGGTCAACAAGCCAAAGAATCGCTATGCAAATGTTATCGCCTATGACCATTCCAGGGTCGTCCTCACACCTGTCGATGGTGAGTTTGCAAATAAGAAAGGGGACTTTATATGCTGTAA
This sequence comes from Aulostomus chinensis, assembly GCF_037954235.1. NCBI lineage: Eukaryota > Metazoa > Chordata > Actinopteri > Syngnathiformes > Aulostomidae > Aulostomus > Aulostomus chinensis. Next base: position 19,452,265 of record NC_141333.1, on the reverse strand, counting down.
GTTCTTACTTTTTTTTTTTACTTTAACCACCAAGAGGATTTAAAACAGGGTTATTTTACTTTTTATTTGTTTTCATCATATTTTAGGCAGAGGCCCTCCTTCTCCTATTTTAGTTTTTTTTCTTTCCTGTAGCTCACTGTAATGCATTCCTTTCTGCAGGAGTTCCTGGTAGTGACTACATCAATGCCAACTACATTGACGGCTACAGAAAGCAGAATGCTTACATCGCTACACAGGGGCCACTGCCAGAGACTTTGAGTGACTTCTGGAGGCTGGTGTGGGAACAGAGGACCTGCACTATCATCATGATGACCCGCCTAGAGGAAAAGTCACGGGTGAGGGAATGAATATACCATGCGGTTATGATGGCAATAACCTTGGCTTACAGTGTCTTTATTACGATAGAGTCACCAAAGGCTGAAAAGGGGGGAAATCTATAATGTTAAATGATGCAAAAAACAACAACAACAATAACACGTCTTGGTTGTCATAACAACAACAAAACAAAAGGAGATTTCTCAACACTGATGATATTGCTATCCCTGACTAGGAACACCGACTTTCAATTGTATTTGCTGAAATAATGTTTTTTCAGTGTTATTGTTTGTTTGGATTTTGAACAAATTAACATATTCATGGGAGTCAGGTGCTCTGAGGTTTAGAGATTTCAAACTGAGACAATAAGGTGCTCTTAAAAAAATGAAAATAGTGAATACAATTTTTTTTTCTTCTCATCAGCAGCATTATATTTAGCATTTTTGTATTTCTCAGGAAACAAGGTCCATACCAGTTGAAATTCATAGATAATGTGCCACTTCATTGTTTTTCAGCCACCTCAAAATATTAAATTCGGGTTTATACTTATATTTCCAAGACATTTACACACCTTTAAGTGACAATTATGAACATACATTCCCTGAAATATCAGTTTAAACATAAAAATGTAATGTTATAATGTACCACTGTACATTTATCCAAAATCAGTTACAAAAGCTATTTGCTTCTTCACAACATAAATGTATATCAAGGTAAACTAATACTAACCAAAATAATTTTCTCTCAGCATGTCCTAACTGAACTGCACATACTCCAATACTTAGGTATTTGTGAAAGAAATTTCTAGAACTTTTCCAAAATGAATTGTATCAAATGTACCAAAGTATTTACAAGTTGGTACACTGCACAGCTCCTTCTGCCATCAATGAATCATGTGGGAGGACGCTCAGTGCTGGGCGTTTTTTGCAAAAGTGTATTGAGTGATTGGGGTTTTTTTTAAAAATCATGTGGGAACCTTCCAATCTGAGTTTCACAACCTTCTATCAGTGTGTCTGGACCCTCCCTCCTACTCCTGTGTGTGAGTGGTGAACCAGAAAAGCACAAGAAATGCTATAAATGTACATGCAATATTGTCATGTACAGTTACTCCCACGACTGCTCACGATATTCAATGAAAAAAGTAGCACCAAAAATATTACAGGATCCCCTCCATGAACCTAGGTTCTGTATGTAGTGTATATATGAGGATGTAGTTGCAGGAGTACAGATGAGTCTGGCCCTGTTACAGCTGCACGCTGATGCTGGACATGAGCTATTAGGCATTTACAGCCAGTCACATGGCGTAAGAGAGCCAGCCAGCAGAGCAGCTCCAGCATTCCTGTGAGTGATGATGGCGTCCCTCCTTTACACTCTTAATAACTCCACAACCAAAGGGCAGGGCTGAGTACAACAGCTGCGTGCCATTATTATTTCTGACAGATACCATCAGTTCTCTGCCTGAGCCAATAATACCTGTCTCTGCTTCAAAAAAATATGTGGTGCTCTTTAACCTTTGGGTGAGGTCGTGGCTGCTGCTGGTACCCAAACACAAGTTTATACGAGGGTTTCACTAACTGCAGTTCATGTCCATTCAAATCAGTGCATCTGAAGTTAGGGTTGTATTAATTGGGGAAGAATAACAATGCTATTAGTTTCACATGAAGTTGAATATCTAAACTTCAGACTTTCACTGTGGCAGTGAACAGTGTAATGTTATGACCCTGGCTCATTTGTAAGTTTGAGTGTCACCATCAGTGCCCTCTGACTAACAAAACCATACTTAGGATAAAGCTAAATTTAGGTTAGCTAGGTTTAGGTTTTTAGACCAGGTATTGATGCAACACTCTACCTAAAAACAGTTTTTTTTTTTCCTTTCAAGTTCTAACAGGTGCTCTTAAAAAACAGAAAATTATCAATAAAAAAATGCACATTGTCCCTCCTCAGCATTATTATATCAACAATATTAGTATTTTTCTATGTGACACCCTCTATGTAGATCAGATATAGGGAAAAATCATCAATCCAGTTGAAATATTGTCTTCATTAAGTATAATTTTTGGAACTACAGAAGGATTAATGTACCATAGATACCTACTTCAACTTAAATGTAAATCTGGCTGGTTTCTGCCAATCTGTCCTGCACTGAATTGGGACAAATGATTTATTACTACATAGTTATCTCATTGTTTAATCTGTAATATCAGGAAACAAAGCAGCCAGTCAGTGGATTTCCCATTAATTTACATTTCAAAGAGATTACTTTTTTGAAAGTAATTTTTTCCTCCCTGATAAAATCAACAAAATTTTCCTTTGAATATCCTTTCAGGAGAATACGTGTAGACAGCGTCGATCTTAGAGACATTAAATTGCTTATGTACCTACTTCAGCCTTCTAGGAGCCAGTTGGTCATGGTTCCCCTTCCTGTCTTGTCATCTGTTCATCTTTGTTCACTCGTTGCCATGTTTAATTATGTAAAAGGGTGACATAAACTACACAATCCCTGCTCTTACCACTTTGCCCCATGACTCATTGTAGTATGAAACACAGAAGCTCAGTTCAGTTCAGTTTAATGGTCCAATCTTAAATATTTGTGTGTTAAAAAAGAAGGTTCCGGGTTTGAGCTCAGGCACGGGATCTTTCTGTGTGAGTCTCCATGTTCTCCCTGTGCCTGCGTGGGTTCTCTCTGGTACTCCAGCTTCCTCCCACAGTTCAAAGACATAAAGAGGGGACAAGGCTGATTGATACTCTAAATTGACCGTAGGCGTGGCTGTGAGTGTGACTGGTTGTCTGTCAATATGTGTTGGTCCTGAGATGGACTGGAGAGGGATAAGATCTAGACTACACAAGGACTTGAGAGCTTGCCATGAAATCTACATATAGGTTGCTGTTATTCTCTTAAATGACCAGTGGTGTTGTTTTCCTCTTGTGTGATGTCTCTGACCTCAAGTTCACATTGTGTCCTAGTGACATGAGCTGAATGAGTCTCAACCAGGTGGCCAAAAGGACTGTGTGCTCAGTCACTGGCCTCACAAAGAACCCCCAACCTAGTCCATGAAGCATAATTCTCTCCATCTGTTACCACAGGCTCCTGCAGCCTGGCATTCTGAAGCCACCAGTCCCCTTAAGTCAGCACTGATGTCCGAATGTATGTTCCATGTCCTCCAGGATCATCCTCCTAGTTTATCCTTCCTTCACCAAGGGAGAAAAAGAGCAGAATTATGTCTCTGGCTCTGATCCATAGGGTCTGTACAATATGAAATTAACCTGCTATTATTTGAAAAGCTTCATGCTAAATAATGACAATGGAAAACTGCAGAAACTGCTACAGTCTTATGAAGCTCACACTTGTTGCCAGGCTAAAGTTAGTCATAGATTGCTTAGCCATAAAACAGCCACACTATGTAGAATATTTCTTGGTATGGCTTTGTCTTTGTTGTCATTAGTTGTTCTGTGTAGATAGAAAAGCAGCAATGTTGTTTGTGAAAGCAAATTTTTGTGTGTTTGCATGCAGGTGAAGTGTGACCAGTACTGGCCCAGTCGGGGTACGGAGACATATGGGATGATTCAGGTTACCATGTTGGACACTGTGGAGCTGGCCACCTACAGTGTACGCACCTTTGCTCTCTATAAGGTGAGAACCATTCATTATTATGAGAGATGAAATATGACGAAAGAAAGACAATCATGGGTAGCAGAAATCTGCATTTACAGTTCTCATCTCATTTTGTCACTAGATTCTGACCTTGATCATTTAGTTTCAACAACGTTTATAGATTTTTATTAATGGGCTTTTGAGTTGTTGAATGTGAATTTCATGGCTAAAGTCTGATTAAGGTTCAGTGTTAGGGTCAGTATGTAGCTGTCCACAGCACTGCACACATTTGCTCAATTTTGAACAGAAAATTAAGACAATAACTCTGTTGTTTTAATGACCACATAATAAAGACACATGTATATTAATGTATGTGCAGAATGGCTCAAGTGAGAAGAGAGAGGTTCGACAGTTCCAGTTTATGGCCTGGCCTGACCATGGAGTGCCTGAATATCCCACCCCAACACTGGCCTTTCTACGCAGGATCAAGGCCTGTAACCCTCCAGATGCCGGGCCCATGGTGGTCCATTGCAGGTAAAGAGACGGACAATCCAACAGTCATGGCAACTTTATCTAGTGGTTATGCTGGTGCATGATAGGGAATCACTGACACAGATTCCAGATGGAAATCATATGGAGGGCTGACCATATCAGGAGAGGAGAAACACCAAAGCAGAGCAGATAAAAGATGGCCTCCACATCAAAGCTGTGCACAGCGCATGTCCGGTCCTGCTGGACAGTTAGTTGTTTTCTGCAGGGTAATTTTATATCATCTTATCTTCGAAATTGGCTAAAAGATTGGTTGTTGGACAGAGACTGTTCTTGACTTGCAATGACCAGTTTTCACACTTTACCTATCAAGCAGAGTTGCCTTATTTTGCCACTTGTTGGCAACAGTTGTTTTTAAGGAAACACAGATGCTTTTATGATTTGTATTTACTGATATGTGTTATTCTTTCAAACACAATATTAAATTGTCATACGTTGGTGTGAAGCACTGACCTTACTTCAGGCATTGATTGAAAACCCACTCAAAATTCCCACTGACTTTGAGATGAGGGAAGCAGATTTTAACAATGCTCACTTTTTTCCTGGACTTGTTTTCATTTTAGGATTCATTCCTGCACCACTATCGAATGACATACCAAAGAAAATTCATCAAAACTCACTGATTCAGAGTCAGTTGTTGTAGTGGTAGTAGTGGTAGCATTAAATGTCTGGAGAAATGCATATTTAAATGGCGAATGGACTGGTTGGTGGAGGCATACAGCTGCGAGGTTTTAAATCAAGTTTGGTATGCTTTTGTTGAGCTGGTGTCAGCTCCTCGCAGATGTCTGATGCAGCCATCTGCCCAAGACACACAGCATAGGGACTCTGCCTGAGATATTGGCCAGTCAGAAGAAAGTGGGTTTTTAGGGAGACAGCTTGTTACAGACAGACGATGAACTGAGGGGGTGTTTAAAGGGATAGTAAAAGATAAATGAGAGTTGTTATTTAAAAAAAATTGAATTATGCAAATCTGCTCTGGTTGAGTTGCAGAATAAAATTAATTCTTTCCAGTAAAGTCATTAAAGAAAAAAGCATGTTGGAGAAGGGCTATATTTTGCCAAATGAAATAAAGAACTACTAAAAAAATCCTTGAGCAGATTCATCTTTAATAACCAAGCTTGGCAATGAAGCTTTATATCACGCATATCAAAGGAAAGAGAGTGGCAAATATCTGAAAATGGAGTCCAGCTCTCTCCTGGCGGAATGCACCCTCCCTGCTGTTCAACAGAGCTTCACATCCCTTCTCCTGTGGGGTGCTGAGCATTAGCTCTTACCTCGCTGTGCAATATCTGTGAGGTGTGTCTGTAGTTTCCAGTGATTCAATATTTTCATCCACGTGCATTTCCTTTAAATCATGCTAAAATTTGATATACCTATACCTTCTTAATTGTCTGTAACCTTAAGTGATAGCCTGTTTTCCTCCTCCAGTGCTGGTGTGGGTCGGACAGGCTGCTTCATCGTGATTGAAGCCATGCTTGAGAGAATGAAACATGAGAAGTCTGTGGACATTTATGGCCATGTAACGTGTATGCGAGCCCAGAGGAACTACATGGTGCAGACAGAGGATCAGTACATCTTCATCCACGAGGCGCTGCTGGAAGCTGCTACATGTGGCAACACAGAAGTCCCTGCCCGCAATTTATATGCCCACATCCAGAAGCTCTCCCAGATTCCTCTGGGAGAGACTGTCACTGCCATGGAACTGGAGTTTAAGGTACATAACTTTCTTTTTTATCATTCTCCATTGTAATCAGCTACAGGGCAAAGTTATGGTGCAGAAGTAAAAAAAAAAAATCATTTGTGACTGCTGGGTAACAAAGGTTTTTGTTACACAGGACAACAGAATTTGTACCCAAATGCAGAACACAGAAACTGAGGGAGGTATTCAGAAACAGAAATGTATTATAATACTTGGACAAATTGATGAGTGGGCAAGCAGGTGCTGAACCATGAACCGGAGGATTAAGCAGAGCAAGGCAGGGTTGTGAGCAGACGAGGCAGAGTGAGTGTAGAGTTACAGGATGTGTAAAGATGGATCCAGAGAGTGTTGCAGGTTTGGCTGGACTGAGACAGAGGCAGGAGATGAGAGATAGCAGTGTAACTAAATACAAGGCATGAATCAGAGAGGCATAAACTCGACTGACTGGGTATCAGAGTCTAAGATCTGGCAGCGTGGTGGAGGTGATTCATAACAGACAGAAGCCCTGCACAACTGATCTCACGCTGGCGAGAGAGAGAGAGAGAGAGAGAGAGAGAGAGAGAGAGAGTGTCACATTTCTACAACCAATAATTAGGGCCTGAGCCTGAAGGTACTTCAGGCGAAGACCCTATTATGTTTGCTCAGCAGAGCAACACATTAGCAGCACTAAAAACAGTAAAAAAACACACGAAACAGTGTCCCAGCCCCCCCCCCCCCCCAACACCCATGAGGCAGCTCAGCCAGATGGCCCAGAGCTGGTTTTCACATACACACCCATTCAAAACCTGGTACTAGTTTCTCCTATTATTTTTTCACCTTTCACACAGATTTGAGATGTAAATTTTGAAATATGATCCTGAATTTTTTTTCACTTACTTTGAGGTGAGGGTGTGGCTGAACCACCTTGTAACATCACATTTCCTCCTAAAAGTCCTCTTGCTTTTTTCCACATCATCGCTTCCTCCGCTCTGAGCTGGTAGTAGTCTGAAGAGATGATAGCATGGACCAAACACACAACTATAAATCAAGTTTAATGTGGTAACTGCAGCTGCTCCAGCTGATAACAATTATTATCAACTCCAACGACTGACGCCACACTAATGTTATGCTTTGTGTACAGACACAGTGTATTTTGTGCCTTACATTCTACAAACGATTTTAATTTTAAGAGACTGCTATGGGTTCCGTTAGATTTTTTGGTGAAAATGGTGACAACAATGCAGCAATTCTTAAATAGTTATGGATGAACATTGAGACATTAAAGGCCACGCAACAGCCTAGAGAAACTCTTAACGTGATTTTATACTTTTTAAAGCAGCCCTAGGATAGATACATTTGAGGATGACGTTTACTGACAATATGTGATCCACTGTATGCAACTGAGCTCAGGGTTGTGGGAGAATTACCTTCATGGGGGGGGGCTACCCATCAGGATATATCAGCTTCCGCTGCAAACTGTAGTTATTGACCACAGTGTCTGACCAGACAGTGGGCTTATACTGAATCATTAACTCTACATTTGAGAGAACTAATGTATTGCTCAGTATTTCTTTAATGGCATTCTGTTCCCTCAGAAAAAAATAGAATAGGCAAAACTAATATATTGCTTTTTATTTTTGGATGGAGCTCTTTTGTGGTTTCCCTTAGAGGATCCAGTTAAGCCATTGGTTGCAATGTGAACAAAGAAAATTTCTGCGTCTTTGATCTAGGGTCAGTTTTATTATTTTATTATTTGTCATTTTAGAGAAGTTGGTTATCATAAAATGTTACTCTCCAAAAAAAAAATGTCTGATGTGATATCAGTGGATAAATTAATTCCCATCCTTGGGTTCAGTATTGTCAAAGGGTTACAAGACAGATCTGAGGGTCTAAGAAATGTCAAAGTAAACAAAATGGGCAGTTCCCCCTCTAATGATCTCTAAAATATTTTAATTCGATTATTAGAGAAAAAAATCACAAAGCCAAAAAAAAAAGCGTCAACTTTTATTTATTTTAATGAACACTGTCCCACAATGTATTTTACATACAGAAAAATTAGGAATTATTTTTGGGGCAGGCTGCACGGCGGTGCAGTGGTTCGCACTGTCGCCTCACAGCAAGAAGGTTAAGGGTTTGAGCCCCAGCTCCAGCATGGTGGCGTTCTGTGTGGAGTCTGCATGTTCTCCCTGTTCCTGCGTGGGTTCTCTCTGGTACTCCAGCTTCCTCCCACAGTCCAAAGACATCAAGAGGGGACGAGGCTGATTGATACTCTGAATTGACCGTAGGTGTGACTGTGAGTGTGAATGGTTGTCTGTCTCTATGTGTTGGTCCTGGGATGGACTGGTGACCTGTCCAGGATGAACCCCGCCTCACACCTGAAAGCTGCTGAGATAGGCTCCAGCCCCCCCCCCCCCCAACCCTTAAGAGGATAAGCGCAAGAAAATGGATGGATGGATGTCTTTTTCAAATCAGTTTTTAAAAAAAACATGGATGCTCCTACAACAAAATTTGCAAGTAAACTTAATGATCACTGTTGTTGAATTGTCTGTTTTTTATTCAGTTTTAAAGTATCAGTGGTCTTCTCAGGTCCAAAATGCCCCACTGAAATGGGATGGGAAAATAGTGCAAGGTTGATGCAGAGATAAGACATCAGTGCCAAAATTTGGCACTTTATGGCTCGTTCTGAATGTCTTTTCCACTGTGTAATCTAAGATCACCAGAATTAGAGAGGAATACAGAAATTTCAATATGACTTGATTTTACTACTGACACAGTACCAATATCTCAATAACATCAATGTAAACTCATCATAGCCAAACAATGAAAACAAATCTATGTTGTAAATTGCAGGAATTTAATGATTTATCTTTTCAGAGCCTCCATTTTATGTCTTATACAACAGGAGCCGGGGGAGGAATTTCCCCTTGACCCCTTGTAACTCACACATTCCTTCTCAAAGGAAGAGCATTAGTTGTGAGAGCTTAATTTCTGAGCTCCAGATGACAGATGGAAGAAAGTGGAGAGGGCAGGAAATGCAGAGGGAAAGAGTGATGAAGTGAAGGAGAAGAGAGTCGACACAAACTGGAGGTCTGACAGTCTCAAGATAAGGTACTACTGGGTTCTGTGGTTTAATGGAGGATGAGCTGCTGCAGCACCACCGTCCTCAGCTGCTCTCACTGCTCTGAGGGATCCTGCAATGATGTAACTAGTCCCCACTTGTGGGTGGGGGTATGGGTGGAGTGCACACCACACCCAAATTATGCTGCTTGTTCAAGTAAGCACAACGGCTGTAAATTTGCACAGAGAATGATAAGGTCTGGCTCCTCAGCTCACTGCAGAATTCTTTAGCACGTCTCAAATTGACTCTTGCCCTTGCAAGGCAGAAGAATCACATTACGACATGTCAGCAATGGAGGCAGCAACCTCTCTGCTAAAAAACAAGACTCCGCTCTCAATTTTGGATCTTAGTTTTAAAATTGTAACCTCCTCAGTTTGAGACACATTGGCACAGGCTTGTGCACGTGGCTTTGATTTGCCTTTTCAGTGTCTTTAGTTTGAGTGTTAACATGGTTTAGTGTCAGGCTTTTATTTGAAGTCAGAGAACAAAGAGGATCGACTCAAAGTGTAGCATTTTGATGCATCTATATGTGTTAGATCTCCATGCCCTCTAACAATATTGCTCACACACCCCACTCTACTGGTGATATTAACACTTAAAAGAACTAGGGACAAACAGTGGAGACAGCAGGTGTAGTTTTAAAGTCATTTTGCAGGCACCTTTGGACCAAGCAGCATCAGAAACAGAGGTGTCCTCCATCTTGTCTTTTCAGAAACTGGCCAACTCTAAAGCACATACCTCAAGATTCATCAGTGCCAACATCCCGTGTAACAAATTCAAGAACCGCCTGGTGAACATCATGCCTTTTGAGTCCACCCGTGTGTGTCTCCAGCCAATCAGAGGGGTGGAGGGCTCAGACTACATCAACGCCAGCTTTATCGATGGATACAGGCAAGTCTATGTCATCATAGCATGGCAGGAATAGAGAGAGAAATAACGTGGATAGTCTGGCAGGGATGGTGATTCTACTGCTTGGTCTCTCTAATGAGCATGGAAGAAGACCTTTTCTCTGACACCAGTAAATTACAGGCTCAAATGAACTGTCTTTGTCTCCCATCCTTTGGTTGTGACAGTTATCAAAACAAATACTGTCCGTTATATTGAGAGATCTGCTCATTCTCTCCTGTTTCTCCTTCTTGTAAACAGAAAGTCTGTTTGAGAAAGGTGACAAGTCAGAGAAATGGGCTGATCATGCCAATACTGTTACAAAACTACTCTTGCCATAGTAAAAACAAGTGTCATTGCAGATTTAGTACAGCTGCATAAATGAAAACTGTTACAGACCAATGTAGTCTTGACAGATTATTAGCTTTACCATAAAAGAGGGACATATCTTTTGTCAAAAAGTTGAAGCAAATTAAATATATTTTTTCAATATACTAGCAGAGTTAACACTATGTCGAATGAATATAGACATTGACTCTCAGAGGGGGTGGGTGTATCCTGTTCTTAGCAGCCAGAAACTAATGACATCCCCTGGGTCCTCCGACCAAGGCGAGGACAGGCAAGGAGGCAGGGGTGTTCTATAATTCCTGTCTAATTCCTGTTGTAGTAATTATGAGTGGATTAAGATACAGTACGTACGGGGAGCTCCAGCTCCAAATTCAGTCTTTAGTGTGTGCAGAGTGAATTAGAATTAAGTTGAAGAGAGATATACACGATTATGATGATGACTGAAGGTATCAAATGACCCCTGGATATGTAAGCTGTAGTTATTCTTCTCTGTACCTGTCTGCAGCATACAACACTCTTATAATATCATTACCTGTACATTAGAAAAGATTACAACCAAAGCGCTGATTAAGCCACAGTTATCTTTTGACAGCACTCTGGTTTACTACTGCAGGGTTTGCATGATTACTGATCAAACTGGAAGGGAACACACCTGAATGATCTGGTATGTTCATTTCATAGGAATTCTGACAATATGTTGAAGGTGAACCAAAAAGTTTGTCTCAACTGGAAGGTGTATTATGAAGCAAAATAAATGAATTGACTTTATTTTGAATCAATCCTACACTTAACTGCTGCTGTAAATGCTCATTCGTTTTTTTGAGTTGTTATTTTTAAAGATTTATGTTTTCAACAGGAACCAAGAGAGCTTGTGGGAGTGCCACAGACCAGAAAGGGAAATCATAAAGTATTGAAAACTACACGAAAATAAAGCCTTGCCTTGGTCAGGTGGTTAAAGAAAAATTATATTTTTTCAGTAAACAATTTGTTCAGCCTTTCACATCCAATGTCAGATTAACTCAGCCCCACATTCAGGATGTGACAGACACACAGTAGCTACTGGTCCTGTCATCATTCAACAGAGGTTTGCCGGGAAAGCAGGTGCAGTGGCAGAGGTCCTAGGGCAGCTCTCATTCTGAATGAATACAGAAGCTTTCCCAAGTTAATATTTGGTTGTTGTATTATTATAGAAAAAAAATAGTTGCAGTGCCTGTTGCAGAGAGGTAAAGCTCAGAGCAGCACACAGAAGCAAAATCAACAGTGCCTCCAGCCATCACTGGCACACACAAATAATAGAGCACTGATGTGTACAGATAACAGCAATTCTCACTGTGTGTTCTGCACTGGCACACATTAGAAGACCTGCGTGCAGGCACGTGTCCAACGCTGCTTGCGTCAACACTGATCCCTGGTGGCTGTGTTCTGTTACTGCGACAGCGAGTGGCCCAGAGCTGAGCTGAGCAGCTGCATTTGGAGCTGTCGTTTTAACAGCACTTTCAACCACGTTCTGTTCTCAAGCTAAACATTTTGATATCAGTGAAAACATTAACAACAGCCGACTTTCCCTTACCTTAAGATTCAATACTTGAGAGGAATCTATTTATTGCTGCAATATAATTGCAGCAGACTCCCCTGCTGGACTGAACAATGTGTATTAAAAGTATGCAATTTGGGGAAATCTGAGGAGAATAAGGGAAAATAGCCCCTAAATATTATTCTGTGAGAATAATTTGCATTTTAGTATCTGCAATTAAGCAATAGCATTCACAATGACGCAAAGGAAAAAGTATTGGAAGCTGATAATGAAGTTTTGCATGCAGTTGAGATATATTTCTACTATTACTATTACATTTTTTAGGAGGTAAAATTATCTTGTGCAACTTGAACATCCCTATCATCTTTTTTATCACATTTGGGTACGTGTGAACCTCAATTAAGTTATTTGGTATCAATCAGACTGGTAAGACTAAGAGTTTAAGGAGAACAGCTACAGGGCCTGCCTGCCAGCAGATTTCTGCTTTGGGCTTTGAAAAAGCCAGCCAGACATGTCTACTAATGTAATAGTAGCAAACTGTATTAAATAAATTATGCAACAGTTCTTTGACACAACTTTTTATGACATTATTTACCACTACATCATCATTCATCCACCAGCTATTTTTATTATAGCAGAATGAAATTCTGGACCAGACCTATTAGAGCTGAAGAGGAAGAAACTTGAAATAGAAACTAAATTGCAGTGCTGTTGCCAGAACCCTGAGGAGTAAACACAGCCATGTATCTGTTCCAATTTGCAGGCAGCAGAAAGCATACATGGCCACCCAAGGCCCATTAGCTGAGACCACAGAGGACTTCTGGAGAATGCTGTGGGAACACAACTCTACTATTGTAGTCATGCTCACCAAACTTCGAGAGATGGGGCGGGTAATGCATCATACCTTGTCATGTCATTTTATATAATATGCCAAACATATTACAGTACATTACTACCACATCGGCGTAGAGAAGCACATTTTTTTGTAATGTGTCACTTTAGCAAATAGATGTTGCCAAGTTTCCCTGGCGGAAAAGGCACAAAAACTATTTGGCGTGTGGCATTCAACATTTGAACCATCACATGTTTGGTTTACTTTCTTTCCACTTATATGAATTATTTAATTTTGGTGGCATATGATATGTTACCACCCCAGCTATGTCTGATATCTTAAATGGAAATTATACTTCAATGTGCACTCATGAATCATATTTGTCAAGTGGGTTCTAGTACTTGAAATGTCATATTGTGATGATGTCAGTAGTCCCACTACACATTCTTGACTGTGCCTTTAGTGAGAACACTCATTGGTGCTTTTTATACACCATTTAATTATTGTATGTCCCCTACTCTGCTCTCACAGATCATGGCCTACTGTAGTTAGGAAATCTGAAAAGGATGATATTACACCATTTGTCTATGTCCAAATTCTTTGTTGTCCTTTTAAGACAAAATCTTCCCCCAAAAACTTTAACTAGGTATCCCTTGCACACATTCTGTCAATCACTACGGTACTCAAACCAAAGGCATCTCTGCTTCCCTTACACTGACGTGGAAATGGTAACTGTTAATAGTAATACTTCACCCAAAAACTGTAATTTGCCTTTCAAGTACTCACAAATAGGTGTCTTGATCTTACAAGTACTTTTTCCCCCTTTATTACTTCTTTGTGACTCCAGAATGCAGAAAAGAGGCAGCCATTTACAGCATATTTAGCTTGAAGCTAATGGTGACTGATGGCTAACAACAGCAAAAATGTTCAAAAATATTTGTTTCCAATGTCTCTTGGAACAAACACTTTGATTTAAGCTAAAAACAAACTCAAAATATTACACTTCTAGATTGGCCCTCGCTCATGGCAGCACCAACCAGCTCTTGTATATTGCTGAACCAATTCACTTTGACTTGTTTACAGTGAATCACAAGTATAGTTTGTTTCTTAGTTCAAACCAATACATTTGTTTATTACTGAATATATGACTAGATAAAGAAAATAAAGATTAACTCCAGATGATGACCTTTAGAGTTTGGAAACAGATATTTTTGGAGAGCTTTGTTGATGTTATTAGCCGATGTACATGAGGCATCATTAGCTTCAAACTAAATACATGGGAAGAGCTCAAGACAACTATTTGTGAGTACTTACACTTTTTAGGTGAAGTATTTCTGAAAGGTTGGTGTTTGAAATTGTGTATTCTTTCTTTTCTTTATTGTTTATCTTTAATTGTTTATACTTTTATTTTTTAATTGTTTTTTTTTAATAAAGTACAGTGTCTTTTAATTAATACTAGGCTATGTCTCAATATGCACCCTCTAACAATCACATGTAAATATAACTTATTTTTGTGAAACTGTATCAAGTGATCTCTGGAAATTAGCGATGGGCTCTACTTTGTGGCTGTAAAGTTATCCAAAATGGGCCCAGGGACGTGCTGGCCATTGGGAAAATTGGGACAATTCCAAAACTGCCGGTCCAGCCCAGGCCGGCTGGGCCGCAGAGAAAAAAAAGTGTTTTGTTTTTTTTAATGGGCCTATATAATTTCCAGTATACACAATTATCTTTTATCAAGGTAGCACTGTAGCAGCCTACATAATAATGTCACAAAACAAGCAATATGCACAGCATGAGAATGACCTAATTTTGCTGAAATCTGATTGGCTATTTGGCTCAATTGGTTTCATTTCTCTTTCATTCCAATCAATCTCAGTCAGCTTTTTTTGTGGCACGAATGTGATGGATAGCGAGGACAAAAAATGTCAAAAAGAAAGAAGACAGGTGAGAAAGAAATGGGTGACGCAGAAAAGATTACATTAACGTAAAAAAATGCTCCAGCAAGATGCTGCCAAATGTGCAAAATTAACAGACCTCTTCCAAAGTGTTGTGGTAGTGAGGACCCAACATGGCAGGTGGGCACGGTAGAAACTTAAAGCACATTAAAAATGGCTAAAAATTACCCCTAAGAGGCCATGCATGCATTTATTATGCAAATTATTTGGTAACAAAGTAAGGTTAAATACTATAGCAGTAGTTGGCAATATAGTGTGAATGTCACGTGGGCTAGGTCTTGTTGTGATTCAGCACAATGGTAAAATGCTTATACTTATTTTTAAGGAAGGTGTTATTAACATGACCCATTGACAGTGATTTGCACCTAAAATTACCCAAAATGCGCTCACCGCCACACCTAGAGGGCCCCCGCAGGTCTTCTTTCTGGGCTAAATGAGGGGCCCAGCACGTCCTTGAACGGGCCCTGTGTGAAAATGTGGTTTAAAGACCTTAACTAATTTCGATTAGATTGGGCTCACCAAAATAAATTGTAATGACCACAAACCAACCCACCATTCCCATAACCAACCTACAAAACACTGGAGCCAGGCAGTTTGCATGTCTGATTGTTGGATATTTTCTGGAAAAAATAATGAAGCTGCCTTGTTTTGTTCACTATGTTGAGTGTTTTTTGTTGGGGTTTTTTTTGTTTTTTTGAGGAAACATGGTGCTTATATAGAGGAGTGCAGAGAGGGCAGGATTAGAGCTTCGTCACCAGGGGCTCAACTAAACATGTTTGCCATTGGCATCCCTAAAAGGTTAATCCAGCTTTTACTCAACACCAGGGGGTTTCTTTTGTATTAAATAACTTCTAATTTGCCTCGTTTTTACTGTCTTAATAAGTTTCCTGTTTTTTTGGTCTCAAAATCCTGCTTCAGGCAAAACAGAAAAATTTTGAGGCTTTGTAAACTCTTCATTTACCCTGAACAAACACGCACTGTGTTGCATCTCCTCTCTCCATTCTGTAGGAAAAGTGCCATCAGTACTGGCCTGCTGAGCGCTCTGCACGATACCAATACTTTGTTGTGGACCCTATGGCTGAGTACAACATGCCTCAGTACATCCTGAGAGAGTTCAAAGTGACAGACGCCAGGGTAGGTTCCCCTCACTGAAGCTTTGCCTTTGTTGCGTGATGCAGCACCAGGAAGACGGTGCCAGCTCAGCTTGCATTAATTGGAAAGTACATAGACACCACTCAGGGATCTATTTTTGTAACAAAGTGCCTTTTTTGCTGGAAGAGGGGCATATCCACCACATTGAGAGATTCCCTTCCATTTGCATGTTTAGTATTTGTGTGTTTACAGTAAAAAGGTTTTGATCATGCACTGGCTTCACTGGGCACAGATTTCAGCTCATGAACAATTGATGAAGCTTAAATTTGAAAAAAAAAACGTATAAAGGAGACTAAATCCGTCAGAAGTCAAGTCAGGTGGAAATGTCATCGGTTTTCTAAAGCTCCTGTGTACATGGTTTGGAAGTTTACTAGAGATTGCTTCACTAAAAAATATAACATTCCTTCATGCATCTTACCTGGGAAAACCAAGAAATATGGGTTCAGTATGGACCAGCACACTTCACTTGTCTGTCTCTATGTGTTGGCCCTGTGATGGACTGGCGACTCATCCAGGGTGAACCCCGCCTCACGCCCGAAAGCCGCTGGGATAGGCTCCAGCCCCCCCGCGACCCTTAACAGGATAAGTGGAAGAAAATGGATGGATGGTTTCTCAATGCCACTTAAAGCCTATTACAGTGGAATAAATGTCAGATTTAGTTCATAGATAGAGCTTAGAGTGTTATTTCACTCAAAAAGTGTATTTTTTACTCCCAAATAGAATGTTGAGCTCAAAAAGATGGGGTTTTTTTTGGTCCTGCATTATTTCTTTGTGACTTTTCAAATCAGAAAGAGCCAATCATCTACTTTATAGTTGCCGTGGAACTGATGGGATCCCATGGCCACCAACTACTAATAGCAAAACTGTCCCCAAAACATCTGTTTACCCTTCATTGTCTTTGTCTTCTCTGTCCTCTGCCTATTCGGGTCTGGGTCGGGGGGGCAGCAATCTCAGCAAGGACACCCAGACCGCCCTCTCCCCAGCCACTTCGACCAGCTCTTCCGGGCGAATCCCAAGGCATTCCCAGGCCAGCCAAGAGATATAATCCCTCCAGCGTGTCCTGGGTCTGCCCAAAAAAACCTCCCGACAGAGGCATCCTCACCAGATGCCACCTCAACTGACTCCTCTCCACATGGAGGAGCAGCAGCTCTCCTCTCCCAAATGTTCAGGCTTCTCACTCTATCTCTAAAGGAGAGCCCAGCCACCTTGTGGAGGAAACTCATTTCAGCCGCTTGTATTTGCAATCTCCTTCTTTCGGTCATTACCCAGAGCTCATGACCACAGTTGACGGTTGGAGCACAGATCGACCGGTGAAATGAGAGCTTCACAATTTGGCTTAGCTCTCTCTTCACCACAACGGATCGATTTAACACCCGCATGACCACGGACACCACCCCAATCCGCCTGTCAGTCTCCCGCTCCGTCCTACCCTCACTCGTGAACAAGATCCCGACATATTTAAACTCCTCCACCTGAGGCAGGTGATCCCCCAATAGTTGGAACACACTCTCTGATCCCCTTTCTTAAAGATGGGGACCACCACCCCTGTCTGCCACTCCATAGGCATTGCCCCTGATGTCCACACAATGTTGTAGAGACGTGTCACAACAGCCCTACAACATCCAGAGCATTGAGATACCCAGGGTAGAGCTCATCCACCCCCTGGAGCTCTGCCGCTGCAGAGTTGTTTCACTGCCTCGGTGACTTCTGCATCAGAGATTGTATGACTCCTCCCCAAGTCCTTCCCTGCCGGTTTCCTCCATAGAATACATGCTGGTGGGGTTGCAAAGTATTCCTTCCACCGTCTGACTAGCTCCCCAGTTGACATCAGCAGCCTCCCGCCCCCACTGTAGACAGTGTAAGTTGCTGCCTTCCTCCATGAGGCAAGGGACAGTTTGCCTGAACCTCTTTGGAGCCGATTAATAGTGATGATTTCAGTTTTTCTTTATTCAGCTGTATGCTCAGTAATGCACAAATACTTTGATTTGAGCCAAGAACTAACAAACACGACCAGTTCTGTGCTACCTTGAACAAGTGCAAGCAGGTTGGTTAAACTGAATGTGCCATCTGGTTGCACTCTGGTTACTGACTTTATTGCTGGATAAATGTGATGAGGATTACCAGACCTAGTGCTTTAAAGTGTGTAAACAGACGTTTTGGACAGTTTTCAGTCGATGTTTGTCATTTCCATGTCAGTGGAACATAACAGCATAAACCCATATGTACGTGGCTGGGTCTCTCGGCTTTCCAAGAGTCACAAGGAGTAATGCAGAATGGACAAAACATCTTTATAAACTGAAGACACCTATTTGTGAGTACTGAAAAGCAAAATATACTTTTTGGTTTGAAGAAAGGATTAAAACTTCTTTCTGTGAATGCAAATGATGATCCCTGGAGATGGACCATACCTACTGTAGCTATCCAGGATAAGTCTTTGAAATGAAAGTAATACTTTACAGCTGCGGTTAACAGGAGAGGAATGGTATGAATTAAAAGTATCTGTCCATGTCCATTTCTGTTTGAATCCCTTAGGATGGTCAGTCGAGGACCATCAGGCAGTTCCAGTTCACTGACTGGCCAGAGCAGGGAGTGCCAAAAACCGGGGAGGGATTCATCGACTTCATTGGCCAAGTCCATAAAACTAAGGAGCAATTTGGGCAAGATGGCCCAATCACTGTGCACTGCAGGTGTGTGCGTGCGTGTGTGTGCGTGTGTGTGTGTGTGGGTTTGTGTGTGTGTTTGTGTGTGTATAAGAGAGAGAGTGAGTGAGACAGAGAGAGAGAAAGAGAGAGAGACTCAAACACTGGAATGTTAAGTGTAATGCTATCCAACACTGCAATGAATCCTTAATATCTTTGCAAGATTGTAGCCTTTAATAGCTGCTGGCTGTTTCAGAGAAGAGTTGATTTAATAAGATCAAATTTAAAGCAGCAGCAGGGATGCCTCATTTACATGAGCCAAAAAAAACAAAAAAACACTGGTAATATATAACTACCGTATTTTCCGCACTATAAGGCGCACCCAAAAACCTCGAATTTTCTCAAAAACCGACAGTGCGCCTTATGTGTGGATCAATGTTGGTTCATTATGGCTACCGTAGTCAGGGGGCGTCGCCGAAGTAACGGCGGTAAAAACGGTATCGTCACTGAACTGCCAGACAACAACGGCAACACTGACTCGGATAATGACGACTTTGACGAGACGGAACCGGGCACGTTGGATGCCGTACTCGCCCAACTTTTCAACTCGGACACTGAGGAGGAAGAATTCGATGGATTCGTGGATGAGGAATGAACTGAAAGAGTGAGCTTTATGTGTTTCTTTCACGTGTTTACAACTGAATGAGGCTTGGGAAATATTGTGAATATGGACATTAACGTTTGGACAACGTTGAGTTATTTAGGTATTGTTATTTGCACTATTTCGAGAGTTACTATATTGTGATTGCACTAGCGTTTGATTTACTGACTGTTTCTTTTACGTGTTTACTGAATCAGGGAAAAGTTCCCCTCCCCGTTTGTGAATGCTTTATCTTGTTTTGGGAGTGAACGGAGTTGTCAGAACGTTGGTTTGTATTCTACGAATAAAGTTTGACCGACTGACTTATCTGACTGTTTTGTTGACGTTCCCTTTAGCGCAGCTCCATCTAGTGGATGCATAACGCAACCCCAGCCACTACAGTCGTTTAGATTCTATGCGCCTTATAATGCGGTGCGCCCTATATATGTCATTTATTGAGGGTGCGCCTTATAGTGTGGAAAATACGGTAGTAAAAACAGCTGAGCACATCTCTTTTTGTCATTATGTAAGAATTGAAATATTTGTTTGTTTCCAATGTTTCTTTTCACATAATACAATGATTTTTTTAATCAAATGAGCACCTTACAATTGGCCCTTTCTAGATCTGCCTTCTAACATTTAAAAGCAGACAAACACAGTTGTGATTGATTTGGGTCAAAACTGATTATGGCCTTATTCTATTATTATTATTATTATTTAGTGTGTCAGTTATTCCAGTGAGCCAGGACAGCATGCATAAAACATGGAACAAGGCCGGGATTAATGTCACACCTGAGTTTGTGCTTCATTCTTGGACAGACATTGTTGACCCATGTAATCTCTCAATATCTGATACAACGGACAAATATACAGTATTTGCACCATGCATGTGTATAGCATTCCTGTGGTTACGTCCAACCTGACTGGTCACGTTCCCTCATTGCCTGTTTGGAAAAATAGACCAAACTCAAAAATGACTAGCAATGGGACACAACTGTGTTGTCAGTGTAGCCACTTGAGTGAAGATCAGTTGAGTATGCTTGAAATCTATGTGATTGTGTCCACGCTTGATCATTGATGCACCTGTATTTTGTATGCACAACCTGGCAGTGTAGAAGGAGATGGAAACACTGTGAAGCTGAGTCAGTTTCGAATCCAACCAAAAACCAAATGTAAAATCATGATGTGATCTCTTACCTGATAGGGAATCGAGGTATGGATCACATTTTCATGGCAATTCTCAGTGGGGTAGGAGACTACAAAAACTGAGCGTTGTTGAACTTCACATGGCAGAATGTATGCAGTAATTTGAATATTGGACTTGATTGGATCAACATCCTCTCTCACATGAGCCAGGAACTGCTGGCTTGGTCAATATCGTGATATTTCTATGATAGAAATATGACTTAATAGCACATTAGTAGCTGTCAGAATGGATGGTTTCTGAGGTTAAGGCTCCTTGTGTGTGGCACATTTAGGTATAACTCTGATCCTCTTTCTACTAAGAGAAAAATACCTGTATGTATGTGACGATCTTGATGATTTCAGATCTCATCATGTGTATGTGTCCTTCCAGTGCTGGTGTTGGGCGGACCGGTGTGTTCATCACCCTGAGCATTGTCCTAGAGAGGATGAGGTATGAGGGGGTGGTCGACCTCTTTCAGACCGTCAAGACCCTCCGAACTCAGAGGCCAGCCATGGTGCAGACAGAGGTATGCCACACTGTTAGTGATAGAGGTCTTGCCTATCAGTTATGTTGTTCAACTTATTAAACAAAATATACCCTTATTTTTGCATTTCAATTCCATAGTAGTCCGCCTCATTTGCAGTTGGGAGCCAACTTGCAGTTGGTATCGTTGAAGTTGAAGTATTCATATTTTGGGGTCATATTTCACTTATGCATCACATTATATTGCAGGTATATTGCAGTGGGCTCGACAAATATTAGATATTAGGAGTCAATGCCATTAACAACATGAGGAAGTAAAAAATTCTGATGTTATATATTGGCCAGTTGCATTTACAATGAAAGAAAACTTGAATCGGTCAAAAAGTTCCAGCAACACTTGTAGTGTGTATCAAACAACTTTATGAGACCAATTCATTGCTTGTGGCCGTCATCAAAGTAAAAACAAACCCATTAAAGACGTCATTTATATTGATAGGTATGCTGTTTAAAGGGTAAAAAAAAAAGTGCAACCAGTCAGAAGCATCCACCTATGTCAGCCAGTAGATCACCTGTAAGTTAAAAGGTCATCTGACTTTGAACCAGTAAAAAGCTGGCAGGTAGTTGAGTGAGTGTCCAGCAGATGAGAGATGTTGTATCATATTTAGTAATGAAGTGGGAAGCAGCAACAGAAAATGAACTACGTTAAAACACTACAAAAAGATAGGCATCACAACAGAAAAGGTCATCATTAAAAAAAAAAAAAAACTGCAACACATAAAAAAATGAAAAGATATTAGCTTAAAACAACTCATTGTAAAAACACAACATAAAACCACATATTGAAAACACAACATTAAAAAAAACGACATTAAAAAAGATTAAGTCAAATATTAAAGAAAAAATCCCTCTTCATATCCCCTGGAGACAGACATTTTGAATAAAAAAATCACAAATGCCCCTCTTTCTGCAAGAATTGACATCGCCTCGTCTTTGACGAACTTTATCACTTCTATGCCGAGGAAAAAGCAAAGTCATAGAATGCTTCATTTCATTAAAATGTCTTGCAACAGGATAATGTTGTAAGGCCAAGTCCATAAAACTAAGGAGCAATTTGGGCAACATGGCCCAGTCACTGTGCACTGCAATGTAATGTCATTCCTTTTAATGGCACTATGTTTTCTGATTCTGTGTTTTAGGGAGTGGGAAGTCTCATCGACATATAATTTGTCACCTGGACATTTTATCAATTACACCACATTTTTTTTGATTTGCATATAAAAAAAAAGTGAATTATTTCACCATTGATGGGATATTTAAAATATATAATGTTTTTGGTGTATTGAAAATTTAAGCAGGTTCCATACTAAAAATTGCCTTTGAGGGGATTTATTAAAAGCTTGCTGTCTGTAGCTTCAGGCTATGCGCATGCTTTGACGATTCTATCCTTTATATTTCTTCTTTTGATAGTAACCATTGGTGAATCAGTAGAGGTATTTTTTAGAGATGGGTCAGTTAGAAGAAAGTGTCAGTGTTTTGAAATTATATTTTTGATGTTTTTTGTTGTGGGAGTAAATGTAGTACTTTACTTTACTTTAGAGATTTGTTGTCTTGCAGGTATGTTTTCTGCTTTTGAACCCACCTTGTTTTCTGCATTTACAAGCCAATCCTGGATATTTTCTGTTTCAGAATTTTGAATACATCCCTATTTTGATTTGGTAGTTTTATTCTTGGACAGCACAGATTCTATAAAGAGGAGTAAGATGATTTAGAGGAAGACTTTTTTAAGAGGAACTAAGTAAAAGCTTGCTGCGTGAAGTCGTGTATTTCAATATGTAGGTTTGGTATAGAGAGAATATTAACTTTTTGTCACATTTATATCAAGAAAATTCGTTTTAGGTTTCTGTGGATTTTAGGTAAAGCATATTAAAAAGGGTTCATAGGAAAGTCATTCAGTAGGAATCCTTGACTCTCTTTGTGAAAAATCTCCATTAAGGCAACCTTCTTTGAGAATATTCAGGCCTTTTAAATATTCACTAAAGGGATCACATTTGAGCTTTTTATAAAACAATGTGTTTAAAAGTTGTCTGA
Organism: Aulostomus chinensis; assembly: GCF_037954235.1. Taxonomy (NCBI): domain Eukaryota; kingdom Metazoa; phylum Chordata; class Actinopteri; order Syngnathiformes; family Aulostomidae; genus Aulostomus; species Aulostomus chinensis. Next base: position 19,429,271 of record NC_141333.1, on the reverse strand, counting down.
GAACTTCATTATCATAGTTGCATTTGTACCTGATGACAATGGCTTTCGCAATATTAATGATAATAGATCTGTCATTTTCAAGTTCAGACGATTCTCTCTGTTGCTTTTGTGAGTGATTTCCATTCTTACATGGAAAAAAAAATTGCTTTCGATTTCAAAAGTGTTCAAAAGGTCTTTCGGGGTAGAGCTATGAGAGGAATCCTTCATAAAAAATTCTTTACATCTTACATCTCAGAGAAATCTCTGAAGAGCTAAGATTCAAATTGAACTACTTTGGGGTTTGAACAAAGGACAGCCCAGTTCAAGCACAGAGAGCTGAGTTTGTGTCAGTTCAGTGTTGCTCATCAGTGGTGTCGGTAATGTGTCCTGATGACCGTGATGAGGCCACAAGCTGAAATGCATCGGTCTAATAAAGTTGTTGTTGTGTTGGTGGAACTTTTTGCCCTCTTCCATTATATAGTCTTAAAACATATTTCAGTACCAATGCGCTTACTGAACAGTGTGCCAACAATGATAGAGCTAAAGGTCTGAACAGTCACATGTAGACACTTCTGCTCTGATATTAGTTTGGTCTTGGCCTTAAAATCCAGTTTTGGTTTGGCTCAGTTTTTAATTGAAATGTTATGAAATTTTATGTCCGTACTAAGTTATATTAGATTCATTACAGCAATACTATTACGACTACAACTGTGTATTTAATTGTTATAGCTGTTTGAGTTGAAGCTAATTTGAATGACTTCACATACTGCTGGGAAGTTGTGCCTTATATATTTTAATCAGATTATGTTGTATGTGGAAAAACCGTATCTTTGAGACCTGAGCTGTTGAAAAATAGAGTGGAATAGAAATAAATAAACTAGCATACAATTCAAATACTCCATCACTGCTTTCTTAGGTTGCACTCATATGGCTGCTATAACACTGCAAAAGACAACCCTTTTTTTCTATTTCCTCATCTTATTCTATCTTGATCTTATTTTATCTTACCTGAAATATCCAAGTATACCAATATCAGTTTTTTACTCCTGCTATAATTCTGGTTTCACAATTGCAGACTGACTGCAACTCAACTCAACTCAACTCAATTTTATTTATAAAGCACTTTAAAAACAACCACAGCTGAAAACAAAGTGCTGTACATAAATAGTCATAAAACATAATAATCAAGTGAAAAACAATAAAAAATAATAAAACAGGAGCAAAGTCTCATGCTGGGTCAAAAGCCAAGGAATAAAAATAGGTTTTAAGATTAGTTTTAAAAATGGACAGTGAAGAAGCCTGTCTGATGTGCAAAGGCAAATCGTTCCATAATTTGAGAGCAGCAACAGAAAAGGCTCTATCCCCTCTGAGCTTCCGCTTAGACCTCGGTACCTCCAAGAGCAGCTGATCAGCTGACCTGAGGCACCGAGCAGCAGCATGAGGGTGAAGCAGCTCAGAGAGGTAAGGGTGGGGGGCGAGACCATTTAAGGATTTAAAAACAAATAAAAGAATCTTAAAATGAACCCTGAAGTGCACAGGCAGCCAGTGGAGGGAGGCCAGAACGGGCGTTATGTGCTCCTTCTTACGTGCTCCAGTTAAAAGTCGAGCAGCAATATTTTGTACCAACTGGAGACGTGAGATGTAAGACTGGCTGATTCCAAAATAAAGTGCATTGCAATAATCAAGCCGAGACGTGATGAAGGCATGAATCACAGTCTCAAAATGCTCACGTGCAAGAAAGGGCTTCACTTTTGCTAACTGCCTCAGATGAAAGAAGCTGGACTTCACTACTGCACCTATTTGACGATCTAGTTTGAAATCACTGTCCATCTTAAAAACCCAAGTTTGAAACAGTTGGCTTCACATACAGTGCCAAGGGGCCCAAGTCAATAGGGGAAGGTTCACAGGAGCCACTGGGACCAAACACCATCACTTCAGTTTTCTTTTCGTTAAAATTTAAAAAGTTTAGGGCCATCCAGGCTTTCATGTCATCAAGACATAACAGAAGTGGCTTGATTGAGAAAGCATCTTTCTTTTTTAGTGGCACATATATCTGACTGTCATCAGCATAACAGTGAAAAGAGATGCCATGCTTTCTGAGAATGGAGCCCAGAGGAAGTAAATACAATGAAAAAAGGGGAGGCCCTAAAATTGAGCCCTGTGGAACCCCAAATGATAGAGGAGCAGGGGAAGATTCAGAACCAGCAAGGCTTACACACATTGTTCTGTCTGTCCTAAACCTAAACCATCGCAGAGCACTACCACAAATGCCCACTAGGTGCTGCAACCGAGATATTAAAATATTGTGATCCACTGTATCAAAGGCAGCAGTTAGGTCCAGCAGGACAAGAATCACATAATCTCCAGAGTCGTTTGCCAGGAGGATGTCATTGAAGACCCTAAGCAGTGCTGACTCTGTGCTATGCAGAGTCTTAAAACCTGACAGGAAAACCTCCAGAATATCATACTCATCCAGAAAAGACTTCAGTTGAGCATACACAACTTTCTCCAAGACCTTAGAAATAAAAGGCAACTTAGAGATGGGCCTAAAGTTAGCCAATACAGTGCTGTCAAGGCCAGGTTTCTTAAGCAGTGGTTGCACTACTGCATGTTTAAAACTAATGGGGACAACACCAGAAGACAGACTGCTGTTAATAATGCCCAGAACTGACTGCCCCATACTGGGGAAAACCTCTTTTCAAAAATGAGGAGGGACAGAATCATGAGGGGAACCTGATGGCTTCGTGTGGCCAACCACATCTTTTAAAAATGACAAAGTCACAGGCTCAAACTTATCGAACACAGCCGGGCAACGGACAGAAGCAGAGGGGTCAGCGGCAGGAGCTGAGATGAGAGCCTTCGTGATAACAACCTTATCAATAAAAAAGCGCAGGAAGTTATTGCACGTTTCAGTGGATGCTTCCAGGCAGACAGGCTGTGGGGCATTCAGAACAGAGTCAATGGTTTTAAATAGCACACGTGTGTTGTGGCGATTCGACACAATAATGTCAGACAAGTGTTGTCTTTTAGCCTCTTAAACAGTATTCTGGTAGTGACGCCAGCTGTCCTTCAACATTAGAAATGACACTTGCAGCTTGTCCTTCTTCCACCTGCGTTCAGCTCTGCAGCACTCCCTTCTAGCTGCATGAGTTCTGTCATTGAACCAGGGCTCAGGTTTAGCTTTAGGCTGCACAGTTTGCAGACTGCAGTAATATTGCTTTTGTTGTTTTTCTTTTGTCTCCAGGACCAGTACCAACTGTGCTACCGTGCTGCTCTAGAGTACCTTGGAAGCTTCGATCACTATGCAACATAACCCCACCCAGACGACACCCTCAGAAGAGTCCGGTGTCTCCTCTGAGCCATATCCTATCAGCACCATCAGTTCCTATGACCTGATGAGGAGGCTATGAGGAGTACTGACGAGGAAGTGACCACAGGAGAAAATGGGGAGACAAGGGGAAAGAGGAGAGGGGACCAGAGTGCCCCCTCCTGGACTGGGCACCCAAACTCTGCCACTGACACTGAAACCTCCCAAACAAAACCCCGACCAACTTGTAGTCATGCCTCATTCTGAGTCTTAACTGAATACTCGCTCCCGTCACTCTCCACTTCCTGCCTCCCTCTAATAGCAAAAAAATATTTTTCTGCTACTTTCATTTATAGTCATCATTACTATGTTGTTCTGAATATTTAGAATTTATTTTGTAATCACTGGTTATTATATGTCTTAGTTAGTCTCTCATTATTTGCTAATCTTTTTTCACACAAAGGACATGTATTTTCAATATGCTCCAAGTTATTAACATTGGAAAGCATATACTCACAGCTGCTAATAAGTTTATTTTGTACCATAGATAAGATATTCTGATGTTATCATTATTCTTTTATTTTGGGGTGAAATGAGGGTTTTTAACTTGACATCCAAGGGAATGCTAACTACATCTACCAAACAGATCCAATAAATAGATCAAGCTTTTTATCTAAAGTATGGAATAAACCAGTGGTTCTAAATTTGCAGAAAATAACAGCTACCATGTTCAGAGTTTCTTGTTGATAACTGTTGATTACTTTTTCAAAGCCCTCAGTGATTTGGAAACTTTGAAGTAAAGAAATCTAAAGGTGTCAGAAAGGTGTCTTGAAAGAGCAGCACTGTAGTTTCCCCATCCCATCTAAATGTGGACTCAGGTAGACTCAACTGTCTGTTCTGGGGAAAGCTTTTGGCATAAGTGTGGCAAAGTCAAAGCACAAGCCCAATGCATGAAAAAAGATTTCTATATTTTCCCTTCAGCACTCCAATTTATGCTGATCTTTAACCAGACTAGATTACCTGCTAAAAATTAAAGAAAACATGATTTATTTTATATTTGTATTGAATAAAGGACCAAAACCAACAATACAGCAAGGTAATTCTTCCTGAGTTCTCTACTCTGTTTGTGGCTCTCAACGACATATCCACCAACTCAGCAATTCCCAAATGGTGGGCCTGGGCCCACGGGTGGGCCGTGAGCACCCCGTAATGGGCCATGCAATGCTTTCAAGTCAAAGCTCAATTTTATGATGGAAATTATATTTTAAAGTAGGATGTTAATCCAAAAATGTGTTAAGATGAATATGCTCACATACACTTTGAAAACTATAAAAATAATGAATTATTAGCACCATACCCATCCGCTACAATTTGAGATGTTTGGAAAGGTAACTGCTACCATCATTGAGAAGGTCTTGATGCACACAACTCAAAATGTTATTAAAATAAAAAGTAGCCGGGATTTTAATAGCATTTAATATAGCGTGTGTTGTTGGATTACATTAATTCATTTGAAAAAGATAATGACAATATAATTAAGCAGATTAGCCAAAATATTCCTTTTTTTTTTCATTGTTGTTGTTGATGTTGTTGGGAACTTGGGAGCTATTCAAAAGCACAAGAGTATGTACGCTCTGGATAAACTCATTTCAGTTTGTTTGTTTTTTTTTCATTCGATTTGATGACAGTAAGAAAAATATAGTACAATGACACAAAGGCAGCCCAGGTAGTGACCATATTCAACAAACTGTATCCATTATGCCTCCTGCTTGTCCTTTAAACTGCACATTTCTGTTGGCACACACAGCTTAACAAAGACTTGACACATGAGACAGATGATCCACTGGGCCCCCAGACACAAAGATATTATATACATTATATACTATATTGCAGTCCTATTTTCACTGTGTTACAGAGGGAAAGACGTGCAACTAAAAGCAGCATTAATGTGCTTCGGAAGATCTCACTGGGTGGTCAGAGAAAAATGTAGTGGTCTTGGCTAAGGTAAACAATGTAAAGGATTCATGCTAATGGTGTAGGGGTCCCATCTGTACATGATCTGTTTTCTATTTGTTAATACAAAGCAGAGAAAAATGTCTTGAAAATCTTGATGTTAATAAAGTTGAATAATCAGGTTTTTAATATAAAAGTGGAACATTTATTTTACTTCTTTACATTGAAAAACTTACACTATAGCCCAGTAGACCCGCAGCTTGTGTGGCACAGCTCACAGTGGAAGGCTTGCTGGTTTGTTCCTTCAGAGACTGAGTCAAAGTAGTTTGACCAAAAGTTTAAACCTCCAATTTACGTTGGAGGTTCCTGATTAGCAGGCTGGCACCATATAAATGGAGCTTATCTGTCATTTTAGTTACATTTACTCTGCACAGTACATGGTAAAAATAATGACGAGTTGCTGAGTCTTCTCTACCCACACTTTCTCTTTATCTCTTGTCTCTTCTGCTGTCATGCCAGGTAAGTAGTGTTTCAAATCTGAGGACCGCTTCATAACAGTGTAACAGAACAATCATCGGATTACACGTATAAATACCAAAATTGACTCTTATCACATCAACCATTTGATATATATAACAGTATGTAATGTCAGTCGATAGATAGTAAACTCAGTCATTACTAATTTCTTTGATCGAATGAAATTAATTTTGGCCAAATGGAAAAGAACCTTTGATAATGTCATCACTAACCCCTCTGCTGGCCTATTGTCTTATGACAAAATGACTACAGTGATAATGGCCTCTTAAATGGTAATGGGCTATGTTACACATAATTCTGTATATTTCACCACATTAATGGGCATCAATATTGGAGCCAGTTTTTAAGTAAAAGTGCAGAAGTCTCTCAGCGACTCATTTATCAAACAAGCGCACAAACCAGCGCGAATATGAGAGGAGAAATAATAGTACGACAGGACTCACGTGAGATTTACAAAACATGCGTATCACACCAATCCCAGCGTAAGAACAAGCAGCTGATCAATTGGGCAGCTGGAATCAATCCTAATTATCATTTCACGTCCTCCATGAATGCACGGTTTAGAAGCCGGGCCCCGAGAGAAGCAAGCCGGCAAAGAAAAAAAGCTTTTCAGAAGCTGAAGTGGAGACACTCTGGAAGACATGCACCATTCTGGTATTGTTTGGTAGCTGGAAATCAGGCAAGCACAAAAATTCAGTGTGGAGCTGCGGTTAACAGCGTTTCCACAGTCAAATCAGATAATGGAAGAGGTTTGAATATTTAAATTTCTACATCAGTGATGGTTAATAAAACATTAGATGGTTAAACATTTGATATAACTTAGTTTTACCCAATTTGAATAAAAACTGTTTTATTTAAAATAAGGTCAAGAAGAAATAGCCCTCAGCTGCAGCACGCAACAAACTGGTGGAAGCAGGTCGGACCCGTGTCTAACGGCAGTGGAGGAGAGAGTGGCCTCACTTATTGGGTCGTCTTCCATTTGAGGCAGGGTTCACCCTGGACGGGTCACTGTTCCAACACAAATAGAGAGACAACCATTTGCTTTCACAGCCACGCCTACGGTCAATTTAGAGTATCAATTAGCCTCGTCCTAATTGGATACTCTTAAGTTGACTGTAGGTATGACTGTGAGTGTGAATGGTTGTCTGTCTCTGTATGTTGGCCCTGCGATGGACTGGCAACCTGTCTAGGGTGAACCCCGCCTCTCACCCGTAGCTGCTGGGATAGGCTCCACCCCCCCACGACCCTTAACAGTCATAAGCGGAAGACAATGGATGGATGGATGGATGGATGGAATCAGCCTAGTCCCTCTTGTACGTCTTTGGACTGTGGGAGGAAGCCCAAGTACCCAGACAGAGAACCCATGCAGGAACAGGGAGAACATGCAAACTCCACACAGAAAGATCCTGTGCTCTAGCCGGGGATCGAACCCAGAACCTTTTTTGCTGTGAGGTGACAGTGCTAACCACTGCACCACCTTGCCACCCCAACACCACATTACTAGACATAAATGAGAACCTGAAAAGGTTAAATAAATGAATAATGTTTACTCAACATTTAACGTTGGCTTTCTGAAATAACATTGCTTACCTGAACATATCACTGAATGTTAAAAGTCCCGAATCAGTTCCTCTCTCTTCCCGAGGACTCCTAACTGTGGAGGTTGTGGCCAGGGATCTCTGGGCAAGGGGTTATCTAAGTGCTGCTTCGCAAATGGCATCCCATTCTCCTGTGCAATATTGTGGAGAACTCCACGTCAGGATATTCCACACATTTTCTGGGGCATACATTTTCTGGGTTCCCTCCGCTGAACCAAGACAGAGCCATCTCACCTTAAGGAGCCCTATGGAGCACTCCACTGAGGCGCGTGTGCGCGTATGAGTGCTATTGAAACCTTTGCCACCTAAACCAATCACATCAAATTGTTAGAGCTATGTGTCCAACAATTAAAATAATAATTGTGTGCAAAACTCACTGATGAGATGACACCAACCATGCAGTGCGCCCTCTTATAACCAAATACCTACGCTGCTGTTTTGAAAAATGAACGAGTCGTGCATGCCTCCAGGCCACCAGGCTACCATGTTCAGAATACTCATTCTGGAATCACTGATTACTTAAACATTAACTGAGTGGTAATTTTTACAACAGATGTATGCACATTCGTTCATGGATGTGGCTTCAGACGTACATGGGCACAGTCAATCCCTCCTGTCACATTTGGAAACACAGCAGTCTCATAAAATTCTCTTTTAATCACAGTTTGCTGAGCATCATGATACTGGAATTAAATATACTCAGCAGAGAGGGAATTGATCGCCCTCAAAACTGCTGGCATCGTTCGGCTAAGTGACAGCTGGGTTACTCCAGACCTATCACCGTTCTCCGTTTAAATCTTGGCGGTCCTGAAAAACCCTCTCTTGCCTGATGTGCACATCAATGTCCTCTAACAGAGCCAGACATCTCACAGCCAAAGTCGTTGTTCAGATAGGCAGCTGACTGAAGTTTCCCTATCATGTCAGAAATCTGTTAATATAGTAATTACTTTTAATTACAGGATTGTTTCTTAAATGATCAAAATGATAACATAATGGTCCCTTTTTTCTGCCATTTACATGATATTTTGGATCACTATACTAAATTTGATGAAGTGAATTTTATTATAGCTTCGAAGCCCAGCCTGCATGGGCGAACAAAAGACCACAGATTCATTCAAGCCAGGTCTACAATGAAGAAGATTGCAAGAAAATTAATGTTTTTTCTCCCTAGCTTTGGTACATTTCTCCCTTTTTCTCTGATCAGAATTTAAATTCTCAAAATGCTTTGTCCAAACTATACATCATGCAGCCAGTTTTACATGACAAAATTGATTTCTCATGGTTTTGAATATTCATGTAATTTTTTTTCTGCACAATTGTCTGCTTTTTTCTTCTCAATTGCTTATGTCATGTTGATCCACATCAATGGAAATGGCTCTCTGTTGAATAGTCTTACTACATAACAGCATGGATTCCATTCCATCCATCCATTGTCTTCCGCTTATTCCTACATTAAGGGTCGCGGGGGGGCTGGAGCCCATCCCAGCGTCTACGGGCGAGAGGCAGGGTTCACCCTGGACGGGTCGCCAGTCCGTTGCAGGTGTCAGGAGCAATCAGGGGTTCAGTATCTTGCTTACGGATACTTCGACATGGTCACTGGTGGAAGTGAAGACCCTTCGTTTGCTAGACGGCCACTCTGCCTCTGGTCATTTAGTAATTTTTAATTAGTTATTTTTTTTCTTTATTTCTGCTATGCAGTCCCATGAAGAATCATATCTTTTTTCGGTGCAATGACATGACCTGTCACCAAATTGCATTTACCAATATTCTCCAATCTCTTGCAATCAATCCTTCACATACTGTACATGAATGTGAAGCCAGAAACTGATGCAGTTTCTGACTGTACATCATACAGTCTGCAGGCTTATGTAATTTCAAATAATGACATCAATGTCTTGACCATTTTTCCAGAAAATAAACCATGTTGACATCTTATTTAAAAATGATGTCACAGGGACTTGTCATTCTGAGGCACTGAAACTTTCACTGACCTCAGTATTTAGTTTTGAGCAATAAACTAAGGGATTTGGGCAAGTTGTAGGGTTCTGCTGTTTAAACTAGTTGTTATGGGAAATGTACTTACTTTTTCAAATGTTATGGATGATTTAAGAAATATACCAAAGTTACTGAGAAAAGCAGCAAAGTAATGATGGCAAAATATTTGTCCTTAAAAAAAAAATTCTTTTAAAAAAAAAAGAATGCTAAAATAATATATAATTTTTTTTTCATTCTCTGTTATCCTCCTCAATCCATCCGTCCATCCATTTTCTTCCACCAATTCCTGTTAAGGGTCGCGAAGGGGGTGGAGCCTATCCCAGCGGCTTTCAGGTGAGAGGCGGGGTTCACCCTGGACAGGTCGCCAGTCCATCACAGGGCCAACACATAGAGACCCTTTTCACACTGAAAAACGCATGTCAACGTGGGTTTTTGGACCCGCATTTGCTCGGTATTAGGGCACATTCAATTCTGCATGCCTGTGTTTCTGGGGTTGTGAGCAGCATCTTTATTGTCTTTTACCAACATTTTAGCCCAGAGGACATGCTCTTTCCATGCAGTCCCACCTGTGAGACTCTCAAAGCACCTGACAAGGTCAAGAAATAAGATAGAATGATGAAAAAAGCCCAAAAGCCTCTTAAAAACAACCCCTCGTTAGACAACTTGTATTAAACATCAATGTCAAATGATTTGATATGATATGATATATGTGTGTATTATGTATTTTTATCTTTTATTTTTATTATTTGAAATGTGCAATATGAACAAAGTTATTATTGATATTATTGGCTATTCTATATGAGTAAAACAAACAAATCACATTGTTACCAAAGTATCGACGTTTGTAACACTTTGATCAATGGTACAGGCTTGAGCCAACAGCCTGTTCGTGTATTCAACGGTATGAAAAGTGAAAATGTGTATTTAGCCTTTCAAGTATGCACAAATAGGTGTCTTGAGCTCACACAGATGTTTTCTCCTCCAGTGTTGTTTCTTTTTGACTCCAGAATGAACTGAGCCAGCCACATATGATGTAAACGGAGACTGACAGCTAACAAAAGAAAAACTATCAAAAACATCAGTTTACAAACTCTCAAGGTAATCATCTGGTTTAATCCATGTCTTCTTCATCCAGCTGTATCTTTGATTTGAGATGAAAAAATGATCTCATTAAAACACTTCTTGTTCAGAGTTCAGGCAAAAAGGGCGAACAGAACATTTTCTACCTCTGTTGATAAGATTAGATTTAACATAAATAATAAATACAACTACAGAAACAATTAATACAATTATAAATTACAATCATATTGCTATGAAAAGCACACAATATGGAATTCACAACAATGGGCAAGCAGGACTTGAAGAAAAATTACAATGTTCTTCACATACACCTGTGGTGCAACCCAGACACATGGTCAGTGATGTATCCTGGGGTTATTGGGTGTTTCAGGTCTTGCAGCATCATACACCCTCACCCATGTGACCCAGCCAGGGTTGATCAGGCCCTGGCTTGTGCCTGAGCAGCCTGTGTAGTCCACGGATCACCCCACTTGATCCACAGCCATCTTGACACCTTTTCGGCAGTGTCTGTGATATTCTTGACAGCTTTCCCTTCTTTACAACTTTGTGCTGTCCCTTCAACCCAAGCATCTTGAGGGCCCTGATGAGTGGCTGGCCGGTGAATCCTCTACAACCGACCTCGATGGGGTTATACCAGGGGCCTCATGCATCAATACTTGCATGGCTCTCATACTAAAAAACTGCGGTCGCAAGAATCGCAAAAGTTGCGTACGCACAAAAAAATCCAGATGTATCAATATGTGCGAGCGCCGGAATCCACGCACGTTTCCTTGATACATCCCAATCAGCATGGAATTGAACGCAGATGTTGGAGCGAGCGGGCCCGCCCCCATTACGCCCACTATAAATACGCAAATTCATGTAAATAGGGTCTCCGCTGTCCGCGCTCGCAAAACAAAGAAAAAGAGGTTCACGGCGTGCGAGCTGGTCGGTGTAGATAAATTTATACATATATTTGCTTAAACTGTAGATTAATCCATACATATATATTTGCTTAAACTGTAGTTAAATTTATACATATATTTGCTTAAACTTGAGTGCAGGAAACACAAGGCAGTGAAGCACAGACCAGATTGTATAAGAGTGGACACAGGTGAAAAGGTCACAACAGGGAGCGCAGGAGTGTAGCTCATGACTAGCATCACTTCCTGAAGCTAATCAGGTCAGAACAGAGTCCACAGAATTGCTACAGTAGCATGAAGTAGTGGGAGTCAGACGTAGATAAGAGCAAGGTCGTGAATCAGGAAAAGAGAGGTTTTTGTCTTTACAGCTGCAACAAGAAGTCTACCATGGAAACAGATAGTGCTGGCTCGTGGTCAGATAGAAGAATATGCAAAATAACACGAAGATCAAAAATACACACTTGCATGCGTAAGCGATCACATAAGCACCTCCTTGTAACACATAAAACTGGAGAGATAGTTAGATCGTTGGACTTCTTGCCCCAACGCCAGGGACGACGCATCTGCGTATGCTGACTCCAGGATAGGGGAAGACGATCTCCAGAGCTCTGTATTCTTTTCTATTAATCTGAATAAATTCTTTAGAACTAACGAGAAGGTGTCCTCCCCAGATTTTGAACGGCACAATATAGACTCTGTGGGTCCTTCTGATTGATTAATGGTGACTTGTTGAAAAATTCCTACATCGGGAAGGTGGAGGAGAGACAGCAGAATTTGTTTGGCAGCCTGTCCAGTGGTGTCAGTATAAACAATAAATGTTGTGAGTGGGATAAGAAGTGCGAGAGGGTGAACGTGGTGGGTTCAGAGCAACGACCCCCCCCCCCCCCCCCGCAAGATGAAAAAAAACAGTGGTGGGACCTGTTATTGGCTAAAATTCCCTTCTAATCACCAGTGTTTATCATCATGTTCATACATCTTAACCACTTCTAAAGAAGGAAAGAACGAGTCGCTACATGTTTGAAGTTTTATGACAATGGTAGAAAAGTGTTCGCTTCGTCCTTTACTGAACATCAAAGTGATACAAAGCAGTTTTCCTCACTAAACCTGCGCGAGCATCACTACGTCACCAGCTTGCACCACTGCTGGCGCTCTGAAAGATTTCCTCTCTGTTTCTAATGCATGTCTGCAATTCTAACTTCCTAAACAATGCAAGCTAAACGTAGGACTAAATTCAACACTGCGCAATCACTAAATGCAATAACTACAATAATCAATTGGCTTCACTCTAACTTTAAATAACAATATGGAAAATGACACGAACACGACCTCAAGGTGGAGGTCAAGCGGCGTACAGCTGCCCTCCGGAGGAGTGCCGGCCAGACAGGTGGGGGTCATGGAGTGGGGCACCTGACGCAATTGGAGCAGCGGGTGGCGGCAGTCACGGGCAGCATCTCTGTGGGGGGGGGGGGGGGGGGTGTTCTCACCACCACCCACGTTGACTCCGAGAGCCTGGAGGGTCAGTGGCAACTCCATTTCTTACGCAAAATTTCCACATGCTTTGCCACAGATGTAAAGACAACAAATACACAGAATCAGACATTTAAATAAACCAATATGTTTAATAGAAATTGATCCGTCAGCCATGCCGCCGACGTGCAGCACCCCCGCCGGCTCCCAAGCCAGCCCGTCTGTCGGCTCGGAGTCATCCGCCAGGATCAGCGGCATTTGGGCCAGCCTGTCCCCCAGCCCCAGCACAAGCACCAGGCCGACAAGCACCAGGCCGACAAGCACCAGGCCGCCAAGCGGCAGACGGTCCTGCAGCCCACTCGGACCCAGCGGCGCATCCTCTGGCCTACACGGATCCAGAGGGAGGGTCCAAAGAGTTTCCACTCTAGCAGAGTGGGCACAGTCCACCAGGCCCCAGCAGAAGAGGTTGGCTGGACTGGGGGGGACACTGGAGACAAACTGGACCAGGAACTTGATCTGATGTGGCTCGGACTTCCACAGCTCTGTCCAGGGGATCTTTTGGTCTGCTGCCTACTATCCTACTACATCAAGCTTCCTCCACCCCTGTGCAGACCTCTTCCTGGATCAGCTGCTGCCTTTCCTTGCCCTTGGCCTTGTTGAAGCAAGGTCTTGGATTGCTCCCAAGTCCTGTCCATCCTGATGCCACTGCCCCACTATTTCACCGTATCATAGCTGCGATTCAGCCTGGTCATTTGCCTCTTGGGCCTTCCACTTCCTGCTGGTTCTGACCTCTATGTCTAACCCTATGGAGACCTTGATATCACTTGAGTCCCTGTACAGCAGCACCTCTCTTGCTCAGGTCACCATAAACTCCTCCTTCAGACTACTGAATGGTAGTTTCAGTTTGTTCTTCCTCCTGTACAAGACAATGTCACTGAGGCTATGGGGCAGGCTGAGCCACTTAACCCCTTAATGGCAGGCCTAGCTACTTTATTTAACCAGACTTAAACAAAAGCTAAACTGGTAACTTATATGCAAATCTATGGTAGGTAGAAGGCTGGAGAACAAAAGGCCTGGGAATCACTTAGGGAAACAAAACGGACAACTTGACAAGAGAAAATGAACTTAAATATGTATTCTACGAATCAGACAAGAAGAAGCAGATGAGTTTCATATCTAATACGTGATCTTTTTTTATACGACTATTTAAGTATGATTTTATTTGCCATAATTTGATCAATTTATGCAGAACCAGCTGCTGTGGCATTGTCGCAAAGGATTATGGGAGTGGAAAAGTTCGCCAGTGTTTGAGCGTAACTTTGTCATTCGTTGTTACCGTTGCGGTAGCGAGTGAGCACGTGTGTGTGTGTGTGTGTGTGTGTGTGAGTGTGAGTGTGAGTGCGGCTGCGCTATTGGACTCCTCGTGCTGGAGCGCGGACCGGCTGCCGCAAACGGAGCGGGATGATAAAATCAATTTTAAAATGCCGACGGTCTCTGAAGCCTGGCTTCACTGCCTGCAGACACTCTCTCATTAGGGTTGTTGTATTTTGAGCAACTCATCCTGACAGAAAAACTTATGTACAGAGTGAAAGCACCGTCACACCATACCATCACAACAACCACAACATACTGAACAGGCTGTCATCACACAGGGGTCTGAACTCATCGCTAGTAGCAGTATTAACACACCAAACATCCCTTCTAGAAGCGTTGCCAGACAAAGTGGCTATGGTCAAGCGGATGTGAGGGAAATCAGGCCTTTTAATGCTATAGAACTGCGTCAAAAAGTTGATTTCAGGAATGTAGTTGTCGACAGCCCCGACCATGTGCCATCTGTTGTTAGAGATAAACTGTCTGGGGTGATTGGCCGGGCATAAGAAATGTCACAACCTGGCAGTGTTTTAAATGTTGTTTTGAGAGGGCCGTCCCTGGCTAGCGACGTACAAGCTAGCTGTGTTACGATCTGACGACAAGTACAGCCAAGATACATTTATAGATGCGGTCGCTCAGGCTATTCAGAGTAATGACACATCCATGACTGACGATGAATTGGAGTTTATTGTTACAGTTGCACAAAACCACTCCACACTCGTCTGAATTTGGGGAACGTGTTCTACGATGAGATTCTTTCTAAAAAGGCAAATTGCCTCTTTAACCCCAACAACCATATAGAGGACGACAGTCTTTGCTTTTCTCTATGCATTGCCCATGCCATCAATGCCTCAACGTCTGATCCAGACAAACTGGCGCAGGCTGAGCGTCTGCATGCGTCAGTAGGTCTCAATCCCTCACCACCGGTTTTATTCACACACGTGTCCAGATATGAATCCATAGTAAACGCCAAAATAGTGATTTACCACCACGCAGAGGATCGTAAACGCCTACAATGTTTCCAAACTAACACCACCCCAAAATCAAATACAATCTGGCTTTATTTACACGATAATCATTACTACTTACGATGCTCCTCGAATGCACAACTGCAAATATTTGTGCAATGTGTGTTTTACATATTGCAAAGAACGAGCACTGACCACTTTAAAATGCACGGACTGTAGCTGCATCTGAAAATCAGAGTTTTGTTACGAAGCACACAAAGAGCCTGAAAAAACACACAGCCTGATTCCCTGCCACAGCCTAAAATTTTGCAGCAGGTGCGGTAAATTTTACGAAGTTGGTAAAAAAAAAACATTCCTGCAAGCCATCAAAATGTGAACACTGTCATGAATGTGTTATTAACGGTGGCTCTGAGCACGTGTGCTATATGCAGCCTATTGGAAAAAAAGACCCCCAGAGAAAATACATCCTGTATGATTTCGAGACTCGTTACCATGAGGGGAAGCATGAGGCATGTTTTGTATGTGCAATGGACATAAACTTTGTGGAGGGTTTACCGCACTCGTTGTGTGACGATTCTCTGCTACCACCTGACAAAAATAATCTATTAATTCTAGACGACTTGATGAATGATGCATGCAATAATATAGAAGTTCAAAATGTTTTTACAAAATATGTTTATCATCGAAATCTTAGCTGCATATATCTGGTACAAAATGTGTTTACTCAGGGTAAGGCCAGCTGGATTTACTGTGATCACATTTGAAAATAAATCATTTTCCACAATGGCTTGGGCCATCATCACGTAATGTGGTTCACAAACTGACTTGAAACCAGCGTCCTCTGTTCCCAGAGAAGGATGGACGCTGTTCTATAATAATACACGCTTTTGGTTATTAAATGGTGGACAAATTGTTTTTAGCTTCACATCACTCGTTCTACAACCATAATTTGAACCATTTGGTCTGATAACATTTGTCAAGTCTAGAGGAGACACACAATGAAATTCCTAATTATTCATTAGAAGGGGACTAAAATTAGTTGTCAGATCATTTAATACATCAGTATTAAATGTTTTTATTTGATTCCTTTCAGAGTAAAACAGCCCTAAATCCTGTCTGCAGCCATCTGCACATTTACTTACTATGAAGCACATTTCCCACACTTCTGAAGCTGTTTGTCTCATAACAGCCATGTGCTCCATCACCAATCATCATTACATGAAAAAAGGGGGGGAATTATGATCCCAAAAGCTGCAGTGAGACTGACCTCAATTAAATTTTGCTCTGTTTGTGTCGTCTCTCTGCCGTTCACCTCTACCCTGCCGTCCACCGGGCTAATGTTAAACATTAAAAAAAAGAGAAGCTGTATGCCATAGGACCACATGGTAACAGCCACCACTGGAGCTCCTGACATCCCGCCATTTCTGAGTCATAACCTTCACATCCATCACAGACCTCAGCCGTCCCGACTTTGACAACCCATTTCTGAACGATATCAGGGTCCTGTGATCCCAGTCATGACCTCTCTGCTTCACCATCATCAAACAACATACAAACAGAAATCCACTTCCTTTCTACCAGCCAATCCTACGAAGCATGCATTTGATTTCATCACGTGGTACTCGGGTGACAAATACGACGAAGATCCTCTGGAGCCTGACATCGAATATGAGACTTACAGTCAAATGCCAGGGAAGCGAAAACACCAGACCCTAAGACGAATGAGTTTTTTAATCCAAAATGGGCAAATTGGTCAGCAAAATGCTGAGCCCAAGAAACAGGAAGATGGACTGACCCCTCCTGGGAATTCACCCAGCCAGAGAAACCAAATCCAACAAGAAGAGGATGGACTGACGCCTCCTGGGAATTCACCCAGCCAGAGAAACCAGATCCAACAAGAAGAGGATGGACTGACCCCTCCAGGGAATTCACCCAGCCAGAGAAACCAGATCCAACAAGAAGAGGATGGACTGACCCCTCCAGGGAATTAACCCAGTCATAAAGCTCCAAACCAGCATGAAGAGGAAAGACTGACCACTGCTGTTAATTCACTCAGTCTGAGTGAATTAACAGCAAGAAGAGGATGGACTGATCAATCAGACCATTTTGTCTTGTCCTGACTTCAACAGGGATAAACAGGCCCCTAAGCCAATTTTACCTCACCAGATTCTGGTGAATAACAAAGGTGATCTTCCACTCGCCAAAGCAAATGAGAAGAAATGTCGTTCTGTACGTTTCCATATTGACGTGGACCCACCAAGAAGACGTCATGAGGACATGAGTGGAACACAAGGCAAGGATGACGAGCCTTGTCTGAGGACTGAGGGGGAAAATAACCAAACATGGAGGCCCCTCAGTAAACCTGGTGTCCTGCATGAGTGGATGACCAGTGGAGAGAGGTCAAGGCCTCACCATGGCAACAGTCGCCAATCACCGTGTGAAACCAGTAACTGGTGGAGACCTGGGACAGATGAGGAGGTTAGTTCCCGATGGGAGAACTTAAATCATGATCGCCATCTTTATGAGCAAAATGGTGGTTGGAAAAAGCCAGAGGAGGCCAGAGGCGTGTTCAGTGGACCTTCCTGTGATGGTGGCCGCTACAAGACTGTGGATCGCAACAGAAGCCACCAGACAGAAGTAACTGGTGGCGACCTGATGAGCGAAGCAACAGGAGGCCCAGGGACTTCATCAGGCAAGACTCCTGTCCTGATGATCGACATGACGGAGGCTCATGGCGGCGGCGGTGGTGAGAACAGCAACAGCTGATGGCATCTCAACCACCAGGAAGTGATCTGAACAATGGAATTTTTCTCCATTATCCATGCCTCCATTTAACATATATAACGTATGAATAAGTTGTGTTTGTGCTGGGTAAATTAATTTGATGCATTTTTTTTTTAATGAAATCGGATCCTTATAAAAAAAAAAACCAACCCTTGTCAAGTCAAAACCTGGTGCTCAGTGGACATGATCCAAGTCAGACCTAACTAAATACTACTACTACTACTACTACTACTAATAATGATAATAATAACAATGATAGAAATAACTCAGCTGCTTCCAATGTTAAGGATTCATCGTGATGATGTTGTTGTAATTGAAAACAAACTGACAATCCTTTCTGCATGTGGTAAAGATAAAACACGCAGTGTTGGCCACAGGTGGTGGTTTGGCGACTTTGAACCTGCTTTTTGGAATAAGACACAGTTATAGAGTTATTCCACAAAAAGTTGTTTATCTCGGGGGCAAAAATATAATGCGTATTTCCAAAACTATCGAAAAAAAACATCCGTTCTTGTCCTCTGTGATGTAGAGGGCTAGCTGTGACGGATCTGTGTTAACAATTGTCATTGTGGGAAGCCGTGTAATTTTTCTTTTCGGAAGCATGCCAGTACACCGAGAAAACACTGGTGTCTCCTTGCTATTTTTTTAACAACTCTGGTCAACTAGGCAGTGTTCATGATTCTCAGTAGTAGTCCAGCAGCACCTGTCTTCTGTTTGATATCTCAATGACTGAATCAAACACTGAATAACAAATGAGGTTGACTGTTCTGGCGAGGGGGTTTCTGAATCGCAACTCCAATCTCACGTTTCCGGATTTGATCAGAGAGACATTTCCGCCGTGGCCCTGGTCAGGCTCCAGGTTGAAACAAAACAGGGTGTAGCCAGACCCGAATTCAGTTCTGTTTATGGCGAGTGATCTGTCCTTTAGGTGTCGTCCCGTAGTTTGAATAAGTTGAAAGTACTCTGTGGTATAATGACCATTTGGGAAATGCGGTTGAAACGCTTTTGACCGGTAGGGTGTCCCATCAACGTACAGGCTAATAAACTCGGTGTTGTAATTCTGAAAATCAAATGGGTTCCTGATATATGACCCTGTGTAAGCTTCGTTATCAACGAAGCCTATAATCACAAATTTTGGAACCTGTCCATTGTAAAGGTTTTCCTGATTGCAGACTCGAGTTCCCTGAGGGATAGAAAATGTCTTTAAAGCAACTCTGTTGATTGCGTATTTTGCGCTTGTGTGCTGTAACGCCCTGCTATGGGCTAGTCTGACAGCGGGAGAGATGGAGACTTTTTTTACAAATACGATGGCTGACACAATTTTGGCTTTATACAACACATTTTGACCAGTCATCAGACAAAACTGGTCCGTAGAGCAAATAAACTTCAACAAAATGTCAATGCCATTGAGCATAAGTTTCTTTTAAAAGAACAAATCTGCATGGATCGGGGCAATGAGCTCAACAATTGTACTGTTGGTGGTAAACGCTCCTCTGTATACGAGTCCGTAATTAGGACCTGTCACAGATGTGTCGTTCATATGATTAGGTGCGTCTTTACGAAATAACGCAGTGCCAAACTGTGTGTTCAGGGTGTCCGTGTTGTAACTGATTAAACTTTCAATTATTCCCTGGTATGAGTATGCGTTGGAGCTCTGTGTGATCAACCTATCACCTATTTTTACGTCAACTTGTGAGAATAAACTGCATCCAGGGTAGTTAATCAAGCCCACATCAGACTGACCGTCTATAGGTGTACGGTCCGGATTTTGGATCCGCACTTGTATGTAAAGATAAGAGTCATTCAAATCCAGGTAATCCTCGTCACACGCTGAAATATAAAACTCTAAGGGTCCTGTGTCTGTGATGGCTGAGACAGGAGCAATTTCCACATATGAAGATTTCTCAATAGATGTCTGTGTGTATGGGACTGAGAACAGATCAATCTCAGTTTTCACACACTCGCCCAGCTGGCTATGAATCAGCGACATTTTGTTAAAATATATGTATCTCTTATCAGCGGTCTGCCGCAAGTTGCGGATGCTCTTCTCCTCTTGGATGTTGTCTTCTTTCTGGAACGATCCAATGTTTTGGCTGCTGTTTTATTTCTTTTCTTTTTTGTGGGGCGGAGATACTGGGAGGTCTTTTTCTCGGTTGTTTGGTGTGTACAATAAGACCATTTCCTTCCTGTCGCCCTGACATACTATTTTTCGCTAAGTTTGAAACCACATCTCCCACAATGCTCGTGGCTGCTGTCTTTAAATGAGGCTTTGCTATATTTAAACCCCTCCTCAGCAAGGGCAGAGCCATCCTGAATAAACTGCGAAACATTCCAACCAGACCGTTGCCATATTGAGTGCTCGCTCCTATGAACCCAGGCATCGTGCCGCCTGCCTGGTTCATGTATTGCAACATATATCTCCCATCGTCGCTGACATGAGGGGTGTACATAGCTGTATCCTTTTTTTTTTTTTTTTTAACTTGTTCTTTGCGGGTCTAAAGTGTAGCTTCACGATCACCTTCCCGTACATAAACGGGGTGTGCTTGTTTTGATCGTTTTTGAATGATATCTCTATGTCGTCTATAACAGATTTGGAGAGCGACGTGTAGTGTGGCTTGTCAAAAGTCAATGTGGGCATGTGTCTGTGCTCGTCAGATACATTTATACACCGCAAGAGCGGAACGTGGCTGTCACCGACCAGCTGGTAAACCACAATATCGCTATAAATAAAAATATTGTATCGCCCACCGTGAATGTCTGCTGGTTTGGGGGCTATGTGTCTCTTTGAAACAGCCGGTGAAAAAGTCTCAAACTCCTCGCCCGGGATAAAACCCAGGTCAGGGAGTGATCTGATTTTCCAGCGTCAGGTCCACCAGTCTTCCTGTCAGGCCTCTTAACAATTTTCTTCCACTTAATTTCATCCAATCAAAGATGTCAAGTCAAGTCAATTTTATTTCTATAGCGCCAAATCACAACAAAAGTTATCTCACGACACTTTACAAGTAGAGCAGGTCTAGTACCACACTCCTTCAATGAATTTACACCCAACAATTCTCCATGAAGGCGGCACGGTGGTGCAGTGGTTAGCACTGTCGCCTCACAGCAAGAAGGTTCAGCGTTCGAGTCCCTGCTCGGGCACGAGATCTTTCTGTGTGGAGTTTGCATGTTCTCCCTGTGCCTGCGGGGGTGGAAGCAGCACCCAGGATCTGGGATGCCGGGAGCCCGAAGTCTCCGGAGAAGAAGATGAGTTAGCAACACATATGAGTATGATTTATATATGACACATATCGGATTACAGAGAGGAGGAGAGAGAAGCCCAATGCACCATGGGAGATCCCCCGGCAGTCAAAAGCCCCTTTTACACTGCACCAAAAACACGGGTTTTTGGGCACAAACAAGAAAACACAATTGTTCATATTTTTTATTTTTATTTTGTAAATTCCTCTGCTAAATATGTCATTGCCACTCGTCAGAAAGCAGCTCACAGCAGTTAGTTCAACCCAACTGTTCACCTGTTTACGAGTAGCATGTTTGTGTGTCAGTGGTCTGCGTGATGCAGACGAATCAGAGAGCATGATGTTGGAGCTGCGGTAATAAAAAGTGAAGTAAACAAAAAAGAGCCAAATGAAAATGTGATGTTATGAATATAACTACTCTTACCTGAAGGAGAGGAACGAGGTACAACACACACTCACGCCTTTACGGCAGATGATATGTAGTGACGTATTTGAGGCCCTGCCTGCACATATAAACCCTGTCACTACATTCATCCCTAAGTTTGATAGCCGCTCTTCACCGACCCCAGCTACGTAGCAGGGCAACCCAGTGTTGTACCTGTTCCTCTCCTTCTGGGAACAGTAGTTATAGAGGAATGAGAGAGGAGTTTCAAGAGTGACTTGAATCTAAAGTTAATGCACAAAGGGTTAGGGTTACAAGGGTGCACCCAAGATAGAAATATTGGCCAATTTTATATTTTAAAAGATTTCTTTGTTGATATTATTGTGTAGAAACAACTTGTGCTGTAAACTGTTCTTTATTTTTCTTCTAAAAGCAGGCATAAATTTAAGTTTATTCTCTTGTCTTTGAGTCTCATTGAACATTCCACTGGGCTCCTGTTGTCAAACCTACTGGTTCATCGACTCCTAAGTAACTGAGTATTACTCATCAACCCCTGTCAGGTATTACTTAGATGCTACATAATTTGTGTGATAGCCAGGAGCCTGCTGAGGGTTTAACTGCAGACATTTTTGCGTCAAATCCAAGTCTGGTAAAATGGAAGTTGTAACACAGGAGTCTTAAAATTCCCTGCTCTGTAGTGATCAGTGGGTTTATAGAAACAGAAAATGATAATGAAGTATCTACTTACCTTCAAACATATAGTTCAATTAGACTTTAGATTACCCCAAATCAGACTTGAACAAACACGTCATAGTTGAGTTCACTCATGGCACAGCCATGCAAACACTGGAGCCCCTGTTACCCCTTCAGCTTCAAAGCCTCACCCAGAATGGCACAGTTTACAAAATAAAGACCTTGGTAAGTGTTTACATATCAGACACTCAAAGCAAGGCTACCAAATATCTATCTTCTTCCTCTTAGTCATATTCTCCAAAATGCAACATCCATTTTTCATTGCTACGCAGATGACACCCAGCTCTATCTCCCCTCTGTGTCTGTTTACAAGAAATCACATCCTGGTTCTCCTCCAACTTTCTCAAACTCAACAGAGATAACAACTGAGGTCCTCCTCATTGGTTCAAAATCCACTCTCACTAACACTCCCAGTTTCACCAGGGGCCCGTTTCACGAAGCAAGTTCATCGAACCCTGAGTTTAATCCTGATCTCCTAGTTGATCTACCCTGAGATAGAAAACTCAGAGTTTTCGGTTTCAGAACAGCGGATTTGAATCAGTTTGATCAACTCGGAGTAGGTTCACCTGGGGTAAAGCACGATCACGACAACTCTAAAAAGCCAGCATAAATGGAGCCCAGATTCACAGAGTCACCATGGCAACGGAGAAGCGGAGAGCTTCGTTTTTCACGTCAATGGAGTTGGAAATCTTGATGCGATCATGTGAAGAGTTCCAACACACGTTAAAAGAGAAGTGTAACACTGCTGCAGCTGCAAAAGTGAGAGAGATGGCGTGGAAGAACATTGCTGCTCGGGTCAATGCATGAGTTTAAATGTAGTCCTTTGCAATCATGATTATTACGGTGGAAAACTGCTTACATGGTAGCGCATTAATTTATATCGTTTAGATGCAATACCGCGGGGGAGAAACACACTTGGCAGCAACTTAAAATGAAGCATAAACACATGATTCAAACAGGTCAGACCATCTCATGGGGTACCCCATGTTTTGCATTGTAAATTAAATATTAAGTGGCTGTTTGACTGTGTATGATAGTTGTTTTATCCCAAACAAAATGCTGGTTTCATACACAAATGTCTTTTCATCGATATCATGTTCTGTTTAATAATTAAGCCTACTTAAACTAACACAGACTTCTACTCAGTCAACAGAAAGAAGGCAGATGCCCGTAAAACGGGTGGTGGCCCAGCACCACCACCTCTATCAGAGGTACAGGAGCTGGACCTCAGCCACAGTGTAGGAAGGCCAGTGGCTGAGGGATTTCATCCTTAGAACCCAACCCCCAAGACACCAATGCCTTCATAAAATGTAATATGGCTTGATATATATATATCTATATCTATAGATATAGATATAGATATATAGATATAGATATAGATATGACGTGAGAGCATGACTACGACTGGTGATGTTGCAAATGTAAGGACGGAGGAGGTTGTGTATATAGACGATGAACTGTAATGTGAAATGGTACCGATACTGTCTGGAAATGCAAGAACGTCTATGCGCGGTCTGATCACCATCTCCCGACGAATATTTAATTCTTTGCACAGCAATGCTGCACCTTCATCCACGGGATCATCAAAGAAAAGGACGTGCCATGTTTGTTGAAAAACTCGCCAAAACTCGCCTGCTGATGAATGAATGCGGAAATGAAATGGAGTATGTGGCTCTGAAAGTGGGCGGAGGCAGCGAGAAACTCGAGGTTCATTGACAAAAACCTGGTCCAGACCAGATTAGTTTCAGGGCGTCCGTTACTGCGGTAACTGACCGAGAGCTTAAGTTACCGCTGTCTGTGAAACAGGCGAGAGTTAACCCTCTTTCTCTGGTTTGAGTTACCTCCCTTTGTGAAACGGAAAACTCAGAGTTTTCCTTATTTCAGGGTTAATAGACCCCGAGTTTTCACCAAACCTGCTTTGTGAAACGGGCCCCAACCCTATTGATAACTCCTCCTCCCCCTCCCCTCAGGTTAAGAACGTGGGTGACATTGTCACTTTTAAAGCCATCCACAACCCCATTACCCCATACCTCTCTGACTTCCTCCACATCAACACTCCCTCACAGACAATCAGGTCAGCTTCCTCCATCAGCCTCACTGTGCCATCTGCCCCTCCATCCACCATGTGATCCAGAGCCTTCAGCCGCTCTGCTCCCTGACATCAATATTAACTTATTATTCATCTTCAAATCCTGTCTAAAAACCCACCCTTTCCAATTTGCCTTCTCACTGTAATTTGTCATCTACCATTTCTGATATTTTATTTATATTGTTGTGTACTTTTAATCATTGTTTGTGTATTATGAGGTGACCTGAAAGGCGCCTTAAGTAAAATTGTTGTTATTATTATTATTATTAGGGCCTGAGCCTGAAGATACTTCAAGCCAAGACCCTATTATGTTTGCTTGTTATTATTATTATCATTATTATTATTATTATTAAAACCTACATGGAGCAACTTTGTGAAATTGCCAGGCTGAGTGGAATTACTCGGGAGCAAATGCTGAAGGAAGAACTCACACCTCTTGCTTTGTCTGCAACACCAGCCCCTTCTCCTCAAGCTGGTCAAGAATCCCCCACTCAGCAGAGCCCATTCCCCCAAACAGAAACACTTGATCAAGGAACTGTCTCACCTTCTCCAGTCCCTCTTTAGACTGTTCTCCCAAAGTTTTATCAGCATGTACATTTTCCCACAAGAGGAGACAACATCCTAGACCTCGTTTACACCCAACACAAAGGAACATACAAACCCCCCTCCCCCATATCGGCGCCTCAGATCACCTCACTTTTATGCTAATGCTAGCCTACAGACAGAGAGTGAAAGTCACAAAACCAGTTCTGAAAGAAGTAAGTGTGTGGCCGCAGGAGGCCACCGCCGCTCTTCAGGGCTGTTTCGGGTCGACCGATTGGGAAATGTTCAGAGAAGCAGCCATCTACAATAACATCACAGACATAGAGGAGTACACAGACACGGTGACCTCCTACATCACCAAATGCATAGACGATGTGACCCATATGAAGACCATCACCACTCGAGCTAACCGGAAGCCATGGCTGACGAGAGACGTCCACAGGCTGCTGAAGGCTGGAGACAAGGCCTTCAGAGCTGGAGACGAATCAAGCCTGAGAACAGCGAGAGCCAACCTGTCCCGTGGCATCAAGAGAGCAAAGTGAGACTACACACACAAGATGACCTCTCACTTCAAAGATAGCAAGGGTGCACAGAGCCTATGGCAGGGTATTCAAGCTATCACAGGCTATAAGCCTGTGCCGCGAAGCTGTGAGAGTGACACCACTCTGCTCAACAATCTGAACAGATTCTTTACACGCTTCGAAGCATTGAATAACACTCGCCCACAGAAAACACCACCACCATCTCAGCACGACCAGCCCCTGTAACTGACTGCTGCCAGCGTGAAGAGGACACTCGCCGCCATCAACACTCGGAAAGCAGCGGGTCCAGACAACATCCCTGGCAGTGTGCTGAAAGACTGCAAAGAGGAGCTGAAGGATGTCTTCACAGACATCTTAGGCCATCGTCCCATCAAGCTTCAAAGCTGCCAGCATTATATCCGTGCCGAAGAAATCATCCCTGTCTTGCTTCGTTGACTACCGTCCCGTGGCACTGACACCCATCATCATGAAGTGCTTTGAACGACTAATCATGTCACACATCAAATCCACCCTGCCCCCCCACCCTGGATCCATACCAGTTCGCATACAGAGCAAAACGATCCACAGAGGATGCAATTTGCTCTGCCCTCCATCCAGCCCTCACTCACCTGGACAAGAAGGACTCATATGTGAGAATGCTGTTCATAGACTTCAGTTCAGCATTCAACACCATAATACCACAATAACTCATCTGCAAACTGGATAAACTGAGTCTTGGCACCTCCCTCTGCAAATGGCGGTTGGACTTCCTCAGCCAGAGGCCTCAAGCGGTGCGTGTTGGAAACGTCTCCAACAGCATCATCCTGAGCACAGGGGCCCCACAAGGATGTGCGCTCAGTCCCCTGCTCTTTACCATACTGATGCACAACTCACAGCTCTAACCACCTTGTGAAGTTTGCGGATGACACAACACTGGTGGGGCTCATCACTAAGGGCGATGAGACACTCTACAGAAAAGAGGTTGAGCTCCTGACCACATGGTGCAGAGGCAATAACCTCCAGCTGAACGTCAGCAAGACCAAAGAGATTGTGGTCAACTTCCTCCATTGACCATTGATGGCGCTGCAGTGGAGAGGGTGAGCACAGCAACGCCTCTACTTTCTGCGCAAACTCAAGCGGGCAAGTGCTTCACCATCCATCATCACAACATTCTACAGAGGAACCATTGAGAGCATCCTTTCCAGTTGCATCACTGTTTGGGGTGGGAGCTGCACTGATTACAACAGGAAAGCTCTACAACGCATCATCAGAACAGCTGAGAGGATAACTGGCGTATCACTCCCCTCTCTGCAGAACATATACACCACCCTCCTCACCCACAAAGCCATCACAATTGTCAATGATGCAAGCCACCCTGCACACAATCTGTTCAGCCTCCTGCCCTCTGGAAAGAAGTACAGTCTCCGCTCTTGAACCAGTAGACTCACCACCAGCTTCATCCACCAGGCTGTGAGACTGCTGAACTCTCTCCCCTCCCCACTCCCAGGCCAGCAGGACCACCAGATGGACAGGAGTCTAGGCAGTCACACTGGACACACCCCCCCCCCCCCCAACCACTCTGGACTAGAACTGAGACTGAATGCTGAAAAGACATTCACTCTAGACAGAGATGACTACTTTGCACAAGCAAATTGCACACATCTGCTGCTATTAACATTTCTTTCTAACATTTATTATTATTACTACTGCTGCTGCAACTTTTGTTATGGACTATCTTTGCACTAAAAATAAAACTTGATCCTTATACTTATTACATTTATTACTATTACTACTACTGCCACAACTTCTGCTATGGTCTGTCTTTGCACAGGAATCTTTATCTTTACCAACTACAACCTGAGGAGTTACCTCACAGTACAGTACTTCTCAGTGCACACTGTTGGAACACCTTGATACACTTTACGTCTTGCACTATCTTATCTTGTTACATCTTGTTATGTTAGTAGCAATAGCCATAGGATAAGCCTTAAGCTTATTTTCAATTGTACATTAGGGATTAGGATTTGTCTTGTCATGCACCTGCACTTTAGTGTTGTCCTTGTTGCACATGGAACAGCGAGAAACGCAATTTCAATTCCTTTGTATGTCAAGTACACGTGAAGAAATTGACAAATAAAACTGACATTGACTTCGACTTTGATTTAGTGGAACTACCCGATCCAGAATCCCTGAAATCACTTCATAGCGAAGCTCAGTCTATTACATCCCAATCTTCAATAAAAACCTGATCGATCTCACTTCATCACCAGCCCCACCAGTCATGGCTAGTGTCATCCCCGTCCATGATCGATTTGAACCCCCCCCCCCCCATTGTTCAACGCGTGGTCGTTAAGCATGTTGTGCACAGGGCTGAAAGCCCATCACACTCAACTTCACCTGGTAGCCTTCGAGCTTCATCAGGAAGGAGTCCACATCCCAAAAATGAAGCAGAGACAAAGTCAAACACAGAATCAAACTCAGTGATGACACACCTTTCAAACACAGAGCACATCCCATACATCCCCGTAATGTTGATGCTGTCAGAAAACACCTTCAGGAACTTCTTGACTCAGGGATTACATGAGAATCTTAATTGCCATTTACTTTCCCCATTGTCATTGTCCGTAAAAAGATTAGCTCTGTTCGTCTTTGCATGGACTTCCATCGTCGTCGTCTTCCGCTTATTCCTTACTAGTAAGGGTCACAGGAGGGCTGGAGGCTATCCCAGCATCTACGGGTGAGAGGCGGGGTTCACCCTGGACAGGTCGCCAGTCCATCGCAGGGCCAACACACAGAGACGAACAACCATTCACACTTACAGTCACACCTACGGTCAATTTAGAGAATCCAATCAGCCTAGTCCCCAAATTGCATGTCTTTGGACGGTGGGAGGAAGCCGGAGTACTAGAGAGAACCCATGCAGGCACGGGGAAAACATGCAAACTCCACACAGAAAGATCCCACTCGAACCCGGAACCTTCTTGCTGTGAGGCTACAGTGCTAACCACTGCACCACCGTGCAGCCCCTTTGCGTGGACTTCAGAAAGCAAAATCTTCAAACCATCAAAGACGCATACACCCTCCTAAAACCTGAAGAAGCATTTTCTGCTCTGGGTAAGTGGAAGTGGTACGTCCTTCTTGACCCAAAAGAGCCCTTTGATCAAAGGTGGACACCCCAATGCTAGGGGACATTTGACCTGATAATCAAAAAGCTGACATCAGCTCCAGTTTTGGGTTTCGCAAACCCCCAAGCTCCATATGTTCTACATACGGATACCAGTACCATAGGCCTAGGGGCTGTGTTGTACCAAGTTCAGGATGACCAACCAAGAGTCATAGCAAGTCGAGGGCTTTCAAAGAGTGAAAAGAAGTACCCGGCTCACTGGCTGGAATTCTTGTGGAATTCTGGAACACAATTGTTTGTATTTTATACTTTTAATTTGTAAATTCCTCTGTATCATGACAGTTCATCCAATATAAATTACAGTGAATAAGGTGACAATGTCATTTCCACCAGTCAGAAAACAGCTCACCGTAGACAGTTCTGCCCACCTGTTCAGCGTTTTGAGTAGCATGTTTATGTGTAAGTGCTGTGCGTGCAGAGACAGAGAGTGAGATGTTGGAGCTGCTGTGATAAAAAGTGAAGTAAATGAAAAAGAGGCAACTGAAAAGTGGAAGATAAAATTAAAACAGACTCTACTGAAGATTATTTTACTGTTGCCAAAGTGGCCGCTACTCCACGTAAGTTTATTCGACTCGGTAGCTACAACTAATTTGTTGATTCACTATTATTAGCACTAGTTTGCTGTGCTAAGCTATAAACTCTTGTTCACCCACATTGACAAAGTATGGAGATTTCTTATAGTATTCAGACCTTACTTCTTCCAGAAATGAGAAATCCCTCATGGTTTACTGGGCACTGTCTTACTTTGTGATGTGCCCAATCCACTCAGAGATCGGTCAGGTTTTTTTTGTGTGTGTATTGGATTGTTTCCTTGTGTGGACTCATCCAGTGAAATAGATGATGAGCCTTCCCACCTGGACCTAGAGTGAGACCAAAGTTACCCTGTGGTCACTGGACAGGCTCTACTACACTCTACAGTGTGGCGGGGCCTGTATCTGCAGATACCGTCACACTCAGCCCTCTATGCAGTTTCTCCCTTCTCCAACCAACCCCACATACTTGTCCATCTCCTCTTGAACTCTGAATCCCCCATACTTACCTTTTTGACATTCCAGGAACTGTGGACATAGACTTAACCCCCTCCAGATGACAACACAGAGTGGGTGCTCAGCGTGAAACAGTATTAACCTGCTCTCTCACAGTGAGGATAATTTGGTCCTTCTCGGCCAATCTCTTTTTCATCTCCTGCTGCAGTCACCTGTTATGCTCCTGCTGCAGTCACCTGTTGTGCTCCTGCTGCTCAATCGTAGTTGCTTGCAACATGATAGGCTTTTTCAGCAACTGGAAAACAAAAAGAGGAGGATGCATTTTATAACAGGATATTTACCTTGAATAACACAGGACAAGATGATTAATAAAATAGTACAATTATACCTCACTCTTTTTGAACTTCTGACAAACTTTCATTTTTCACAGTTGGGCTTGCGATATTTTTGTCCTCGAAGGATATTTTCAATACTAAAATAATATTTTCTAGGATATTTTCCTTTTGAACTGATCTGGGTCTTTCACTGCTCCTTTAAGATCTGTTGGCCTCCACCTCCTCCTTCTGCTGGGCCCTCATATTGTCCAGCTCTCTCAGCAGGTATGCATGTTTGAATGTTGTGTCATACGCTGGAAGGATGTAAAACAAGACTGGAAAAAAATGCATATGACATGACATTAAAATTTAATAGAGAGGATTACATCTTCCTGTTGACTGTGCTGACAGATTTTTTTTTAGATCTCATGAATCTAGGAAACAGCACTGTATTTATGAGATAATTTTCCATCCATTTTCTACTTCTTATCCTGGTAAAAAAAAAAAAAAAAAAAGATTCAGCAATTACATCATTATTATTCTTCGTCCCTATTTATCATTTATCCTGCTAAGGGTCACGGGGGGGCTGGAACCTATCCCAGCTGCCTTCAGCGAGAAGCACGGTACAACCTGGTCGGGGCGCCAGTCCATCGCAGGGCCAACACATATAAACACTCAAAGCCACACCTATTCACCTATTCACTCTCACAGTCATACCTATGGTCAATTTAGAGAATTCAACCAGTCTAGTCCCCACTTGCATGTCTTTGGGCTGTAGAACGAAGCCGGAGTACCCAGAAAGAACCCACGGAGGCACAAGGAGAACATGCAAACTCCACACAGAAAGATCCCATGCTCCAGCTGGGGCTTGAACCCGGAACCTTCTTGCTGCGAGGCGACAGTGTTAACCACTGGACCACTGTGCTGCCCTATGAGATAATTTTGCTCAAGCAAAGTGTATTCGCTACCTGGCCTTATCCAGCCAAATTTTACTTCATATTCACATTATGTTACTGTTGTTCTGTGTTAAACTGATGCTTAGATGCAATGTGCTACTTCAAACCCTTTCTTTCAGCAGGTCCTTGTGCTCTGACTCCTTGTGTTTATCCTTTGTCACAATATAAATGAGAAAGATTTATATTTCCATCAGAAAATAATGACAAGACTATGATCAAAATAAGGAAACATAACTGATTCATTTCTTCCTCACAAGGAGCCTTCCTTCTTTGAAACCAAGATTCCCATTTTTTTCTTAGAAGGTTTTTTTTTTTTTTGTATTTTACATTGTTCAAACTCACTTTTAGTTTTAAGACATTTTCCTGAATTGTGAACTAACCTGCTTCTTTAGCTGTTCTTCTGAATTTGACATGGTTTCCATCTGCTCCTTCTGCTGGCCTTTCCTTTAAGATGTTCCCTCTTTCTCTCTGTTCTGTGTTTCTCTCAAAAAGTGTTTATTCTTTGCCTCCTGCTCATTGACCTCTACCATAGGAACAATGACAAATGGTTGTTTTTAACACCATCTGGTGGTCAAGTTAAAGTCTTGATAGGAGATCTGCAGTATTTAAAACATGTCTGCAGTTCTCACTTGAACCATCCATCCATCGTCGTCTTCTGCTTATTCCTTACTTAGAAAGGGTCGAGGGGGGGTGGAGCCTATCCCAGCATCTACGGGCGAGAGGCGGGGTTCACCCTGGACAGGCCAGTCCATCGCAGGGCCAACACGTAAAAACAGACAACCATTCACACTCACAGTCAATTTAGAGTATCAATCAGCCTCGTCCCCTCTTGATGTCTTTGGACGGTGGGAAGAACCCACACAGGAACAGGGAGAACATCCAAACTCCACACAGAAAGATCCCGTGCCCGAGCCAGGACTCGAACCCGGAACCTTCTTGCTGTGAGGCCACAGTGCTGACCACTGCACCACCATGCAGCCTCTCACTTGAACCATTTTGTCTATTAACAACCAGTGGCCCTGAAGAGTCACGTTCAGATTGTTTATCTCAAGTTCAAAGCTTTCAAGTCAGACCTCATTATCTGAATATAACTCTGGATGGAAGGAGAATAAGATGTGGAAAAAAATATTGCAACTAATATTATCATAAACTTTGACTGAATTGATTTTATCCTAGCACAATGGGTTATTATATTCAAGCAAATGGTCTATCGTGTAATTATGTGATCACCTCTATTAAATTGGCTGCCAAACCTTTATGGATGGACAATTCATACTGTCAGGTTGGCAGTGGTGTATGTGACTCTGCAGAACAAAGGAATTAATGAAGGATTTCTCACTAAGAGGGTACGAAAAGAAATAAAGGCATGATTAAAAAGAAAACCTTGTGCATTTTTAACAAAGAAGGCATATCTCTCATTGGTCAAACATGACACGAATGACTCTTGATGAACCAAAGCATAATTGAGACATTTGTATCAGTTAATACACAAATATAGTCACACAAATCATCAGTATTTCCATTCCCAACCTATCTGACTGTGTCTACACTTATCCCAGACCCTCAATTCGGCCAACTCCTCACCCCGTCCTTCAGGATGCAGCTATAGACTACCAATGAAGAGCTTTGTGGCTGCAGCTACATCTAACATCTAGATGATTCAGGATTCTGGTTTTACACACCTGTCATCTGCAAGGCCAAAAACATCGTGTTAGCTGTGGTCCTGACATTCTTGATCATTCCTGCATGTTCACCTCATGCCTGGACGTGTTCCCTCACTGCTCTTGGGAAAAGAAAAAAAAGGCCAGGCAACTAAATGAAAAATGTCCCATCACTCCACATCACTTCAAGTCTGGTCTATTTTTTCATCTGCAGGCAAGGAGGGAGCACAATAAGATGGGTTGGAAGTAAACACAGGAAAAGCGTTCTCATACATGACGTATACATATTTGTCTGTGGTACCAGATATGGATATACTGCGTGTCTAGATTGGGTCAAGGATGTCTGTCCATCTTCAGTCGAGTACAGTGTTCTGAGTAATCATCAGCCAAGCATAGAGACTCGCACTATCTGTTTTCTGGAATATTTTTGAATTGACTACCCTCAATGGACAGAGGAAGTATACCAGCTCTCAGCTGTGAAAACAAAGATCTTTGGCTACTTAACAACATTTAATGTGTCAGAAGAAAATTCCATTGTCAAATGGAATTTATATTAAATCAAAAATTGTTCTATAAATGTAAAGTAATCTACCTCTGCAAAAATTGAGCAGAGTTTTTTTTGGCCGGGGAAAGCTGTGTTCTTTACTCCATACAACACTGTTTTATTCATTCTCTCCTCTGCTACTTTGCTATGATGATACCACAGTTGGCTCATTTCATATTTTTGTTGTATAGATCCTGAAACCCTTACCATATCTCTTCAAATTGCTAGGATGGTAATCTGTAATCTATAAATGAACCCACCAAAACATATAATTCTAATTTGAGTGGACTCTATTTTTAGATTTTTTTTTTTAAAAGACCCACACTACAACATCATATTATTGTGAAGTTAAGTTTGTAGAAAAAGTAAGATCTTTACATGCTTTCATCATATGTTGACAACTGAGCCTAAAGCTCGCTCAGCAGACTGAAGTTACTTGGATTGATTAAATTACATCATTATTACGGAAGACATACCATCATTATTAAATTTTGATATAGTAGCTGCTCAAGATGGTCTCAATAATTTAAAATACATCATATACCATTAGGTACTGGACTCCACAATAGTTATATCTCATAAAATTGATCTTTTTATAACAATTATTAAACATTATTTCTCTAATAAATGTTGTAAATGTTGCCATCACTTATTCATAAATGTTTTGTAGTTCATCGTGAGCTGTAATAAATGACATATTTTGGCGGATTCTGATATTTCAGACTCATTCTCTTCCCATCCTCTTGTTTGGAATCGACTGTGTTGCTCGTTCATGGCACACCATCTTCATTTTCATCAGTCATGCAGCTTATTCCACAGGTTTACTGTTGTACGATCATTTATCAGCTGAACTGTCTTTAAAAAGCAAAAGAGGATTAGTTTGAGAAAACGTGAGTTGTGATTGGTTTAGAGGACACAGAATCCCCGCCTCCTCGGCGACATGTAAACAAACATACACTGGGCATGCGTCACTGGAATAATGGTGGACTGTCTTTTATACCCGGACTGATGTCTGTATTTCTACTCTACTGCCTGTGATACAGGAAACAAATCAGCTGGTCTGCACTGCACCACGTGTAAGTTAATGTTATTCACTTTAGAATTAGTTCGTTTGCATTTAAGTTTGAGTAACTACAAGTTTGTGTTCAAGAAACTGACGGTCAGCAACAAGCCTTGTTTGCTAGCTGAGAGTGGGGGCATCTGTCAGATCTCTCAGTCCGCTACACACATAGCGGTTGCTCATGTACACTTCATTGTTCTCTGCTTTGACGGTGAGTCTGACGTTGTCTACATATGATAATTTCTTGTGATTTAGTTCTGAATATTGTCTGTGTTTTGGTTTTTGTTGGCCCCACTTTAAATTCACGAGACTCAAAATAAGCTGTCTCGCAATTAGCATGTTAGCTAGCGGAATAGCTAAATATTTTTCGAGGAGCACCGCTGTCAGTGGGCCACAGTTTGTAACAGGCGTGGTATTCACCCTATTACAGACCAGAAGCACCAGACTCAGCCGAAGTGTATCCGCTCACTGACATCAATGGGTGGACCCGTTTGCAGTTCAGAGTTATGAGTAGTTCAGTAGCCAAGGAAGAACTTGCAAATGCAAAGTCTCTGGCGTGATGCACACTACTGGTGTCTGGTATTTATTCGGTTTGGCAAAATTGTATCACTGACAAATTAGCAAATTAGCATTGCGGAAACCAAGCTACAAGTTTCTTTTGACTTTTTTTTTTGTCTTCACAAAGTTTTCACAAATCTCAAAGTGAGTTATGACTAGACTTTCTGTTAATTATGGTACTACGGTAGCTATTGATCGTGTCCTAGTCTCACATGGTCAGAGTGGAAAAAAAAATCAAAGAAACTGTATTTTTTCTGTTTTTAAGTTTATGTGTTGTAAATGTGAATGCCTTGATATAATCAAAGTTTACTGAACTAGTTAGGCTCCACAGTTTTTTGGTTTTTTTAGCAGACCTCTAATATGGTTTGGATGGATAAAAAAAATATTTAATTGTCAGTTTTGAACAAATTAAATTAAGTTTTACCAATTTGACATTAGACTTTAACCAGTTCATATATATATATATATATATATATATATATATATATATATATATATATATATATATATATAATGTGTGTGTGTGTGTGTGTGTGTGTGTGTGTGTGTGTGTGTGTGTGTGAAGTATACTGTGTGTGTAAACCTAGTAGAGTTGACAGGTCGAAAACATTTTGAAAAGCTCATTAATGATCATTAATAACATTTTTATTGTTGTTGTCTCATCATTGATGAGTAAAGAAGAGACTTGAGCAAAACTGCACCGATATATTTATAAAATGACCAATGACCAACATCTGATGATACTGATGACATGCCAGTTATTTCAGGCCTCCCTATTACCGACTGTTAGTCTCTCATTCAGTCAAACACTAGCTGTTGGCAACTTCATTTTAAAATGTACACAGTTGCTGTGGGTCGAGCTTAGTTGTGACATATGTGTACATCTTATCACAATGAAATCGGTTCTAGCAATGGAGGACACATTGGAGCCCATATATTTTATACCTAATTTTAAACATGTTTAGATTTCTAAGTGTTTGCCTCAGTCTTATTGTCAAACTCAATTCATTTCAAATCATACTACAATATTGAGTTTTCACATTAAAAGATTTGTCCAACTTGTATCAACAGAGGTCTGCTATCATACAATGCCACTTTAAAGCGAACATCTGAAGTAGGCAGAGTCCTTGAAAGATGCTCTGTAAGGGTCCAGTCATGACGCATTAAAAAAACGTTGTGCGTGGGACAGACCCATAACTTCAACTGCCACTACAAGTCACTGATAGACAGTAGAGGAATCAGCAGCCATTTTCATATTCTGACACCAATTATTTTTCATGTAATAATACCAAACATATTTTAGTCCTCAAATGTGATTGCTTTATGCTTTTAATAGTACATCTATTAATTCAAAGAGAAAATAACCTGTTGATCTTACCTATCGTAGTTGACAGCTCCAAGATGACCACTGACACACCCGCCCAGAGTGTGGGCACCAGGATAATGACGTTCAACCCCTCCAAAGAGGAGTTCAAAGACTTCAGCCGATACATTGCCTATATGGAGTCACAAGGTGCACACAAAGCTGGAATGGCGAAAGTAAGTTATGTTTCAGTGATATTTTGTGATAATTGGTGGTTTCTCCTTGTTAATGTAACCCTTACACAGGACCTGACAAATTGAACTGCTTATGTGTTTCCTTACAGGTGATTCCACCTAAAAGCTGGAAGCCCAGAAAGACATATGATGATATCGATGAGCTGATGATTCCTGCTCCAATTCAGCAGGTTGTCACGGGCCAGTCAGGCCTTTTCACACAGTACAACATTCAGAAGAAACCAATGACTGTCCACGAGTTCCGCAAGACCTCCAATATGGACAAGTATGTTTCAACTGTAAACATGGTGTGTGTGTGTGTGTGTGTGTGTGTGTGTGTGTGTGTGTGTGTGTGTGTGTGTGTACGCACCAAAAGAAGCTCTGTCTCAGGACTAGAAATATTTTCTCTGAATATTTCAAAACGTTTTCTTACTGCAGGTTCTGTAATCCCCGATATGTTGATTTTGATGAGTTGGAGAGGAAGTTCTGGAAGAACCTGACTTTCAACCCTCCACTCTATGGAGCTGATGTCAGTGGAACACTCTATGATCCAGTGAGTGGTACTAATAGATTGGACAGCTGAAGCCTACATCTCTTCATTATGTTAAGTCAAACCTTTCAATTGCATTCCTGATGTAGCATTTTTACTTCAGTGTAATTACAACTACAAACTTCTGTCTATTTCCGTCTGTGCAGGATGTGACTGAATGGAACATCGGCCATCTAAACACCATTCTTGACACAGTGGAGAGCGAAAGTGGTATCAAAATCAAAGGAGTCAACACACCATACCTGTACTTTGGGATGTGGAAGAGTGCCTTTGCATGGCACACTGAGGACATGGATCTGTACAGCATCAACTTCTTGCACTTTGGAGAGCCCAAATCCTGGTATAGTCACTAAAGCCCAATCCCCACAGGCCAAAAAAATGAGCAAACACCCATTCACGACCAGATTTTTTTTTTGAGAAGATGTCCCAGGTCAGACAACCCTGTAAAAATGAAGGTATATATCAGCACACCACTGCTCAGCAGTAGTGGTAACACAAAGCTCAGGACAGTGCAGTCATGTGCTATTGGATTTCAGCACTTCCAGTATTGCAAGAAACCAGCAATAATGCAGCTTTGTGCCATGGGAAAGGGGTTTAATATCTAAAGGCTTAGTATTGAAGTACCCGTCTCATTCATTCAGGTGTGGAGTTGAATGCCAGATGGAGACTCTTTGACATTTCTATGGAACAGTGACTCATTTTCTCTGCTGTCATTACCATACTTGTCCTGACAGTTGATGAGCGTTTCTTATACTCTACAGGTATGCTGTTCCACCAGAGCATGGGAAGAGACTCGAGCGGCTAGCCAAGGGTATGTACTGGGTTCTTGGAGATCTCCACTGAGGGATTTACAATAAACATAAAATGCTGTTATATTTTTCCTAAACTTTTATGTTACTCTCGTTCATCAAGTCACTGTCATCTGTAACAAGGAAGTCGATAGCATGGTCACAGACGTTACCATATCCCATTTAGTTAAATGTCTAAAGTATAAATCTGTTGTGATGTCTGTCTGTATGTCCCAGGTTTCTTTCCTGGGAATGCTCAGAGCTGTGAGGCCTTCCTGCGCCATAAGATGACCTTGATTTCACCTTCAATCCTTAAGAAATACGGCATACCATTTGAGAAGGTGACCTTTCATCGTCTGAAGGTTGACATCCTGACATTGTGGAGACATTTGAAACAGGCCATAAGAAGGACAAACTTAAAAGCACGCAGGACAATGATCTACAGGAGCAAATAATGATTTTTTTTTTTAACCTTCAGTTAGGTTCCCTTTTTGAAAACAAATTCTCATACAACTGTTCCAGTTGACTCTACTGAGTGTATTTTTCATTTGGTTTCAGCTGCTGTCAATGAAATTCGGCATTCCTTGCATACATTAGAGGAAATGATTTTGAATGGACTATTTGCAGAAATGGAATATGATTTTCATAAATATCCTTTCATTCACAGTTAGTAACCTGAAACTACCACGAGAATCCATGGGCCTCATTCATGAAATGTTGTAACATTGGACTTTGAAGCCCTCAATTTAGTCTTACAGACAAGAAGCACACAATGGTACAGTTTATGTGTGAGAACATTTTGTGAATAAGAATCAGAATGAGAATGAGTTTTATTGGCCAAGTATGTTCACAACATACAAGGAATTTGACTCCGGCAGTTGGTGTCATTCATGGAATGAGCAGAAGAAACATAAACATAACATAAACATAAATCATAGAAAATATATACACCTGTGCAAAGAAGATAATATGTACAAAATATGATCAGTGCAAAAACACAAGGTACACAAGGGTGCAAGGTACACAATGTAGTGCAGACTTGAGTGAGTGTCCAGTTAAACATGAGTGGGTGACCACTCAACAGTGCAGCAGGTTAACAGATCAGCTGTTTAAGAGAGATGTGGCAGTGGGAAAGAAACTGTTTTTCAGTCTTGTTATTATATTCTATTTATAATTCTATTATAATGAATCATCATTGTCTTAAGAAGTGATACTATACGGGAGCAAATAAATGGATAAATCAAGACAGGCGACAGCAGAAAAGGCTGATAATGAATTTGGATTTATTTGAGACTGTACCATAATCCCAGTGTAAAATTCAAAATCAAAAACTGAGAATTAAATGTAATGTGTTGCTTTATTCTTCAGGTTACTCAGGAGGCTGGGCAGTTCATTGTCACATTTCCATTTGGCTATCATGCTGGTTTCAACCACGGATTCAACTGTGCTGAGTCAACCAACTTTGCTACCCAGCGATGGATTGACTATGGCAAACAAGCCACATTGGTGAGAAAACTAATGTGAGATTATTATCAAATGTTGGGTTCTGGAGGCATCTTGGGCGGTACGGCGGTGCAGTGGTCAGCACTGTTGCAACGCAGCAAGAAGGTTCCGGGTTCAAGCCCCGGCATGAACACAGGGTATGTCTGTGTGGAGTCTCCATGTTCTCCCTGTTCCTGTGTGGGTTCTCTCTGGTACTCCAGCTTCCTCCCACAGTCCAAAGACATCAAGAGGGGACGAGGCTGATTGATACTCTAAATTGACTGTAGGTGTGACTGTGAGTGTGAATGGTTGTCTGTCTCTATGTGTTGGTCCTGTGATGGACTGGTGACCTGTCCAGGGTGTACCCTGTTTCTCGCCCGAAGGCTGCTGGGATAGGCTCAAGCCCCCCCCCCCCCCCCCCAACCCTTAACAAGATAAGTGGTAGAAAATAGATGGATGGATTGATACACTAAATTGACCTTAGGTGTGGCTGTGGGAGCGAATGGTTGTTTGTCTGTATGTGTTGAGCCTGTGATGGACTGGTGACCCGTCCAGGGTGAACCCCGCCTTGTTTGCCCTTAACAGGATAAGCGAAAGAAAATGGATGGTTGGATGATGCATGGGGTATGAATGAAGAGGTCACATTAAACACACCCACAGTTATCAATATGAAGGTCTTATTTAACAGTTTTGTTCACATAGACAGGGCCTTTAGTTGTTTTTTTTTTGCTGAACCACCAAGGATGGTGGCAGTCAGTCATAGTCAGGGTTGTTGAGAGAAAGTGATGACATCATATTAAATGCTGTGGAAAAGTGTAATATGGAAGATTTTGAAGTGTTTGAATTGAATAGCCAACAATTATTTTTTTAAAACATTTTTATACTGCAGCAGCAAACCTGCTGAAACACCAAAATGCTGAATGTCAAAACAGTATAGTATCTTAAATTCAGTTGTGGACATTTCATGCATGAAATGCTGGTTTATCCACAGCCACTCTGTAGAACCAGGTACTTGAAGTTCATGAGACACACACTTTTGGAATCACTGCTCTTAAGGAAAAGTCAGAAGCTGCTAAAATTTTTAGAGCTTTCTCTTGGAACTAGAATGTACATAGGACAATTTGTCAGTAGTTGCCACTTTCTCTGTCTGTACCAAAATTTCATTTCTACTCCTTTGCCCTGCAGCCAACAAGACTCTCTCTCTTAACCTCTCTTCTCCTGTCAGTGTTCCTGCCGTCAGGACATGGTGAAGATCTCCATGGATGTGTTTGTCCGCAAGTTTCAGCCTGACCGTTACAAGCTATGGAAGGCAGGCAAAGACAACATTCCCATTGACCACTCCAAGCCCACACCAGAGGCTGCTGAGTTTCTTACAAAAGAGCACACCGAGCCTTCAAAAGTGTGTGCCACTGAAGCAGGATGTCAAGAGCCCACCAGCCCTGCAAAGGAAGATGGAAGGTATAGATTTGCACTTGCTACACTGATTTCAGAAAACACACCTCCTTTTACTTTACTGGTTGCTCTACTGGGGTGGCATGGTGGTGCAGTGATTAGCATTGTTGCCCTCACAACAAGAAGGTTCTGGGTCCAAGCTCCAGCTTGAGCACAGGGTCAAGACATGCAAGAGGGGACTAGGCTGATTGATACTCTAAATTGACTGTAGGTGTGGCTGTGAGTGTGAATTGTTGTCTGTCTCTATGTGTTGGCCCTGCAATGGACTGGCAACTCATCCAGGGAGAACCCCGCCTCTCACCCGAAGGCAGCTTGGATAGGCTCCAGCCCCCTGCATCCCTTAACAGGATAAGCATTAGAAAATGGATGGATGGTTGCCATGCTCAGAATGGAAATTTTTGTAATACATCTGTCAGCCATTTATGAAAAACGCTTATTGAAAGTTCATGAAATGAAGATGACTGGCAGTCCTTGACAAAAAAAATTCTAAAAAGAAGAAATCACATTGGTACTTTTGCCATTGACAAATGCAAGATAATGCATTCAAACATATATTATATATATATTACATAAAATTTAATGTCTATATTTACGTGTTTCTACAACTATAGTTTTTAAGTGTCTTCACTAATGTCTCCCATGTCAGCCCAAAGCCTCAGACAGGGACAAAACGCCCGCTTGAACCTGTTGAAGCCTCCGAAGACGTCAAACCTGACCTGATCAAAAAAGAGACAGAGGAGGTGGAGCCAAAGAAGGCCAAGCTTACCCTAATGGAGTCTCCCATTACGGTCCCCATCAAGTCTGATAAAGGTACTACACAGTTCATATAGGAACAATAATGGTGTGGCTCCACGAAAATCAGCAGTGTCCTCAGCTGTAAAATCAGTTTAAACTTAGAGGAGGATTGTTTACAGCAGAAACAGGTGACAAATTAATGATCAATCTGCAAAGCGTTGAGTCCTGCGTGTAAAGATGGAAAACTGTTGCTTGCTGAGTTGTGCTGGCCTGCACAGTTGGCCACGGTTGCTTTCGACTTGGCTCAATGTGAGGACCCCCCACTTCTATGAAAAATAATGCATACTAAATGTCAATTTATACAAAGAGTTTGGTCAATTGCAATACTAAGGCTCAAAATATCCCATCAATATGGTTTATGTATACCTAGATAACTGACATTACTTTAATCTTTCCTTTTATAAAAACTGAAATTATATGTATTCTGCTACCGCTCACATTTGTGTCACAACATGATGGGATTCAGAGTAGTTTACTCTTAAAGTAACACAGATGTGGAACCCTATTCTGTTTTATAAATGTCCATGTGGGTGTCTCCAAATTTATTTATGTTCATGTATGTACAAGAGGACTTTGTGAATTGGAATCTAAATAATTGATAATGATCATGATAATGATTAATAAACACATTACCAGACAGTCACAGCAGTAGCCTTGAAACAGCGAAGCCAGGAGTTCACAGAGTGGAAAGACACTTCTGCAGGAAATCCTATCGAGTGCTGGACTGTAGATCTGCAGCCAGAGATGTGGTGTTGTGTGGTGTGGGTCAGTAAAATAGAGAAATGATGATAGAACTACTGAAAATGTCGATGAAGCTGTTTGACTAATCGATCAGTAGGTATTTGTTATGATTCTACAGCACACTCCTAAGATAATAGGTAGATATAAACATACATAACCATATGGTGCAGAAATATTTGTATGCCACCAAAAACATGTTTGCTTTAGGTCACCTGGGTTTTCTTGTTATGCAGTTGGATTATGTTATATGTCCATTTATTTTTGAGGTGATATCTTTCTGTCATGATAGAGAATCTTATGATGTGCAATAGCAGTAGCCATGATCATAGTTTACAACTACATCATTATTTTTTCAGACATATCAGCGAAAGTAAAGTCAGAAGCTAAGAAGGAGAAAGAGGTCAAGCCGCAGCCAAAGCTTCAGTCGAAAGCCAATACTAAGAGGACGTCAACCAGACGAAGCCCATCAAAAAAAGAGAAGAATGGTGTATCGGCAGCAGACTCCTCCCCTCCTGAGCCTGTTGAGAGTCAGGTGGTGGCTCTGTGCTCCGTGCAGGCAGGCAGTGGTGAGGAGCTGGAGCTGGGCAGCAGCTGCAGCCCGGCACGCAAACTGTTTCAGAGGACGCTCAGCCCTGCTGATGTCCTCCACGTCCACAGTTACGCCAAAGGAGACTATGGAGAGTGTGAGTCCTCACCCAAAGAGGAGAAGAAGAGCGATAGCAGTGACCTTGAGACAGAGAAGGACAGCGGAAATGTTAACAAAACAGTGAGTGGTTTAAAATATTAAACACACACATCTGTTTCACATATTCCAGTAAACTATGGCAGATGTTTGCATAATATTTTTAGGTTGTTCCCTACTTTTCTGTACCAAGATACACATAAGTGAAGCCACTCCTGCAAACAGCTCACTGCCTATATATTTTATTTAGTTTAATGGTGTTTTCAGGGATGCACGGGCATTCATTAGTCATTTAGTGGCTCAGAGTAATGCCCCTGGCTCCAATTTTTTGGGTTTGACTGAAGATATTAATTAACTTCTTCATCCTAGGAAATCACTTCTATCTTTACTGACATTTAGAAGGAGATCCTCAGGAATCAAGAAGTTGGAAGTCAGGCATGTGCACAATCAATGATAGGAGCGATAAGCTTATTAAAACCCTGTATTGATAAAACCTACCAGTGGGTTGCAGATGAGTGAATGCTCTCTACCTCTTAGTAACTTGGAAACTGCAGTGTTCTCTGCTGCAACTGCAGTTCTTAATCTAATTTGATTTTATACACAGCTCCCCAGATATGTTCAGCTCTGCAAGTTCGGTCACAGCTCACTGAAATGGCTGTTCTACACAGTGTGTATAACCTTTCTCTGAACCCT
Organism: Aulostomus chinensis; assembly: GCF_037954235.1. Classification (NCBI taxonomy): domain Eukaryota; kingdom Metazoa; phylum Chordata; class Actinopteri; order Syngnathiformes; family Aulostomidae; genus Aulostomus; species Aulostomus chinensis. Next base: position 19,385,824 of record NC_141333.1, on the reverse strand, counting down.
GAAAACTGAATTTAAACAAAGTCTTAAAGTAATGTAGACCATTTAATTTGTCTTTAAAGTATTCAAACACCAGTGTGGTACATTCTGAACTTGTGTCCTGTCTGGGATCTGATGGTAACAGTAGGAGTTTCTGTCCAGCAGGGGACAGATGGGGTGTCTGGAGATAGTGGGGAGCAAGCAGGTGATCTGGGACAGCTGCCTGGACACCATCCGCTCATAAAGGATGGCATGAGTGATGAAGGTCAGTCTTTCAGTGCTGCAGTAGGATACAGAAATATTAAGTTTTGATTCAGGCTTTATATTAACTTCGTTGTGTTTGTGTCACAGAGGCCCCAGAAGCCCTGGAGACTCCAGAGGAGGCATCTCCGTTAGAGGAGGGTGGTCTGGAAGGGGAAAGTTGGGCCAAACCTCTGGCTCACCTGTGGCAGAGCAGACCTCCCAACATGAAGAAAGAGAAGGAGTACAACCAGCGCATGGGCTCTAAACCTCCATACTGCTCCATTTGCCTGCTGTTCCATACATACCAGCAGGTAAACTCCCACATCTGTCATCTCTGAAGCTGGACCTACACAGAGAACACACAATACAGACACTTGTCATGGAAAAAAGTACTTTTATTTGGTAAATTATGTTCTTAAATTAATTAATTTCTTTTTTGCTTACACATGTTAAACGCAACAGGAAAACTCCACGCTTCTGAGGTTCAAACTTTTTAAACTTAAAGTGTATGTTCCATACTGGACCATGATTGTAAGCAAATTAATTGTGATGTCACAATCCTGCCCTGGGTCAGGTTTGCAGTGATTAGTTCCAAGCTAATTGAAGTTAAAGTAGTCTGTTATTGGCAGACTAAGTAGGTCAGAAATTGGCAAGCTAATGTCAACTACTACACGAAGCTAATGCTAATAAGCAAGCACATGTTATCTATAGGGTGGCTGCTTGGTAACAGACGGGCTGCTGGTTTCATCTTGGCTTCTCACAGAGACTTAGTTAAAGTGCCTTTGCGTAACATAATGGACCACACATCACTCCTGATGAGAACGTTCATACCTTTAGTTACAGCCTCCACCATCATCGTGTGTGCGAGAATGAGGCAATATGGTAAAATGCTTTGGGTGCCATCCATCTACCATATATTAATATGTATGGTCTAAATGATATGAACTCTGTGAATAACTTTTATGTTAGTGTGTGTGCGCGCGTGTGTTTGTGTGTATTATATTTACGTTTTGCGCAATTTTAGGGGTAATGGAAACGCAGCTAGAGACAACATATTGACACATGTGCAGTTAATGAAGTAGTGGTGCCCCTTTGCTTCTTATCATTTGTTTGTTATTCTTAGTATCTATTTTACATTAGTGTTAGGGCTGACAGCGTGGATGAGTGAGGGGAAAAAAATGACAATCCATAATGTTTGGAGACTGACATGTTGATACCGAAGATCTTGCTGACCTGTTCAGAATGATTTGCAGAACACTCAACACTTGTCATAGCAATGTATTGTATTCATTGAGAACATGCTGAACCTAAAGGGATAGTTCTAGGCTTCATATGTTTGTCTGTGTTCTCAGACTGAATGTGCAAACAATGCAGAGAGTCCTGTCATATTGGCCAGTGGGCGGATGCGGACAAAGCCTCTGATCCCAGAGATGAGCTTCACCACCACCACAGAGGAAGACTCAGAGTGTGAGGAGCAGCCAGTCACGCCTTATCTGGGGGAAGATGGGACCAGCCTCCTCATTAGCTGCTCTCAGTGCAGTGTCCGGGTCCACACTAGTTAGTAGACACACACACACACACACACACAAACACAAATGTGTGCACGCGAACACACACGCACACACAGGCAGCAAGTTTTGCTTGAAATTATAGCTTAGGTTGCAAATGAAGCATGCGATGCAATTTGTGTGTGTGAAAGTCTTTCAAAATCAGATCTCATACAGTTTGGATGTTCTTTGAGTTCTGCGGTGTCATATGGGTGCTGGATGCTAAGTTAACAGCTGCTGACCTAAGTTAACAAGATTGTAATAAGATTTAAGGCTTAAAAAAAACATAATCAAAACTAAACTGAGAGCCTAAGAGGTGCCATACTTACAGCAGAGAGTGAAGGTGCCATCTTGGAATGACTGATCTTATAAAGACTAAAGCCTGGTTTTTGCTTCTGCGTCGCGGCGACGGCATAGACCCTACGCTGTCATTGAGCATTCGAAGTTCTGCGTCGAGGGAACGCGTTGCTCTGCAATTCACCGCCAAGCCGCTGTGTCTTTGTATGGTTTTGGGGGGGCTCTTGTCAGATTCCAGGACAAAACTATTTACAACAGAAAGTCCAGTGCTTTTCTTTGAACGACTGTTAGCTTTCATGAATCAAACTGTGAAGTTTGAACATGACAAACATGACTTCTTGTGGCCATTTTCTTCCGGAGACGCACATATTTGTCGCGGAGGTTCTTCCACCTCTTCATGCATTCGGCGACCTTCTCTGAGCGGACCAATCACAGTCCTTGACGTTTACGTCACGACGCGACGCGTAGTCAGGATTTTTTGGAGCTGCGTGCCAGGCTACGGCGTAGGGTCCGCGTAGGGGTCTGCGTCGACGGCGTAGGTACGGCATCAACGCGATGCAGAAGCATAAACCAGGCTTAAGCAGGTGATACCAATTTATCGGTAAGGTCTGAGAAAATGTGCTCAGAGGGAACCTGAGGCAAGCCAACACCAAAACTGACCTCATACCTACAGCTGTTTCTTTGACAGAAAACCAATGACATACGACACACTGAGTGATGGTGATGAAGGGGCAATCAGATATTTTGGTGTGTACTGATATCTGCGTACATGTGCTTATTACTAAGCATTATCGTAAAATGTGTGTCCATCTTCAAAGACAAGGACCATTTAATCTGTTTTGATTACTTCCATTTATGTTACTTTTCCCATGTGAACACACTGTGGGTGAATGTGGGACATACTGTGTCTGGGTATATATTGCAGGCTGTTACGGTGTAGATCCAACCAGTGTGAGCAAGGAGTGGAAGTGTGCACGCTGCAAGGCCAATGCCATGACTGAGGTCAGTGAACATTCCACCAGGCTTTTTCTTAACATGGCATGTTGTTTTTTTGGAGTTTTGTTTTTGTTTTTTTTGGTTTTTTTGAGTAGATAAGTACCACTTTATTTCTGGTGTTAACTAATGTTCAATTTATCATATTTTTTCTACATCTCTCTTTGTTTGCATAAAAAATATCCCTAGATGAAAAAAATGTTGCCAATTCTATGACCAGCAAAGTTTCAATTGTAATGTCATGTTATTTTTTTTGTCTGTTTTTTCAGTTCTAGGGCTTGTTAGTAGTGTATGTAACGTTTAAATGTTTTCTCTGAGAACACCACTTAAAATGTGGTAAATGGGAATTATGGGTGTGCAAATGTGCTGCAGCAGCATCATTGCAATTAAGATCTTAGTTTACCAAGTCCAGTTATCAAAATTGACTTGCTCTTGGCTTTAATTATAATTTACGAGAAATGATTTCAGTCCTGGACCTTTTCTTAGGCTAACAATGTATGTCAGAGACTGAGAATCTGCCAGGATTTTTACTGACATCATCAAGTTAATGATACAACTTCTGATGGTGCAACTGACGGCACCTCTAGAGATTAAACAGAACATTGTCGTCGTTGTTGACTGAACCGTTATATTTTGTCACAGCCATAATTCACACGGGGATAGCCATCATTATCTATCCATCCATCCATCCATCCATCCATTTTCTTCCACTTATTCCTATTAAGGGTAGGGGGGGGCTGGAGCCTATCCCAGCGGCTACGGGCGAGAGGCGGGGTTCACCCTGGACAGGTCACCAGTCCATCACAGGGCCAACACATAGAGACAGACAACCATTCACACTCACAGTCACACCTACAGTCAATTTAGAGTATCAATCAGCCTCGTCCCCTCTTGATGTCTTTGGACTGTGGGAGGAAGCTGGAGTACCAGAGAGAACCCACACAGGAACAGGGAGAACATGGAGACTCCACACAGAAAGATCCTGTGCCCGAGCTGGGACTCAAACCAGGAACCTTCTTGCTGTGAGGTGACAGTGCTAACCACTGCATCACCGTGCCGCCTTAGCTTATGTTTTAGCAAACGCTATGAAAATGCTGTTGGCAGTCAGGCTTTTGCCAATGCTAATGCCACTACACTGTTTGCTGTTTTGTACAATGTTTAATTAGAAGTTGTAAGAGAATCCAAATGTTTGTGAAACTGTAACAGGCTCAAATTGGGGCAGCCACAGAGGGCCATCTACGTGAAATATTCTGGAATCACAGGGACCTTTTGTGACTATGTACCATTAAGCCATATTTAATGTTGAAATCTGTCACAAGTACAAAAAGATATGATGCATATGTTATTTCTTCTATATTTGATAAAACCACAGTTGCATTGCTTACTATTTCTAGTATTTTTCTCTGCCCTACTTCTAATTGCACAGTTATGTAGTTATACCCATGGGTTCTTGTGTTGGTTGGAGATCTTACACAGATTTTTGATCGACGACATGTTGTGTTGCAGAACTGTTGTCTCTGCTCGCTGAGAGGTGGAGCCCTGCAGAAAGCCAACAACAACAAGTAGGTTGCTTCTGTGGCAGTGGGTTGTACATTTCACCATTCTAGGACATGTTCCCTTTGACAATGGTATTTGAGTGTAAGACTGGGTATTGCATATTTATTCAATTCATGTATAATTTCAGAATCACATCAGAGCTGTCTTGTGTTTTGCAGGTGGGTACATGTTCTCTGTGCAGTGGCTGTGCTGGAGGCTCGCTTTGTCAACATCACTGAAAGAAGTCCTGTGGATTTGAGTGGGATCCCTTTGCAGAGATTTAAACTGGTGAGTACAAATAATTGTCAAACATATTACCACTGTTAACAAGACAGACCAGTATCAGTTGGAGCTCAGTGGTAAGTGGTGGCTGCTAATTACAGTTTCTACACCTCAAGCCTGTTTTCTTATTGGCCCAAAAATCGATGAACATCAGCCTGGCAAACGACCTAGCAAACAGACCGACCTGAATCACACAAATGACTTTTCTCTTCTGTCAACATGGCTAGATTGTGCATTTAAGTGGTGCAGTGTCAAAAGATTGGAGTGGCTGACATTACAGAATGAGAGAAGGAGATACGGTTCTCAAAGAGGGGTTTACACAGTTTAGTAGTTGCAAAATAGCCTGAATCCAGGTTGCCTGTTCTGATCCTTGACAGAAATGTTACTACTGTAAGAAGCGGATGAAGAAGGCGTCCGGCTGCTGCGTGCAGTGTTCTCATGGCCGCTGTCCCACTGCCTACCACCCCACATGCGCTCAGGCCGCCGGTGTCCTCATGCAGCCAGACGATTGGCCCTTTGTAGTACATGTCACCTGTTGTCGGCACAAAGGTCCCACTCAGATTGAGGTATGGTGCTCCTAAGGACTTGGTCACTTCTTTTAAGACTTAACATGAGCTCAAAATTCACTGGTAAAGTTTCTGCACAAGAATTAGACAAGGCTGTATTATCTCATTTAGGGCAGCCAAAAGTGGGCCCAGGGACCTAATTTGGCTGCCATAAGGTTTGTTTTGTCCCTGAGGGTGTAAAGAAGAAAGGCTTTAGGATGTCAATTCTACACGAGAGACCTAAAAAAAAAGAGAGAGCGAAGTCATACATAGGCAAAAGTCATTTTAACAATATGATGGCCCTCATTTATCAAAGGAATGAGGCAATGGGCATATGATCAATCGCCACATAAATCTCTATTTATAAGTGTGTTCAAATGTCACGTCACGTCTGACATCGTATGTGCACATTTGTCTCTCAACTCTGAACTGGTGGTACAGCAGAGTGGACCTGGAGAAGTCAGAGGATAGTTTTGACACCATTCTCATGGTCATCGAACAACATTAAGCCACAGATTCTTTTTAAAAGTTCAATCATATGTCATGATCAGTGAAGTCCGATCAGTTTCGTGAAACACGAGCTGTTGTTAGATGATACTCAGATCCTCGCTAGTTTCTGTGCTCAACTGATAAAAGAGGGCTCGTATGCGTTTGTTTCTTGCCCACCTACCACCATTTAGTTTGAGTTTTGGCCCTAGTTTTTGCATTCCAATAAAGGTGTTGCAGTGCACTATTTTGTATTAAAATGGGACCAATTTCAGGGAATACTGAAGTGGTTAACATATTTTATATCTCCTCTGACAGCGCAATAAAGCCGCCATGCATGAACTGACAGTGGGACAGAAGGTGATATGTAAGCACAAGAACGGCCGTTACTACCAGTGTGACGTGGTGCAGCTGTCCAAAGAGATATTCTATGAAGTCAACTTTGACGATGGTTCCTTCAGCGACAATCTCTTCCCTGAAGACATCGTGGTAGGTTTTTATCTCAAATTTCATTAAATAAATGCAAACAAAGCTAGATAGCAAAAACTGAGAAATGTTCTGATTTAAGCCCCCCACCCTAATCCAAATCATTTCTGCTGGATTTCTCAAATTTTCCCCACGTAAGAAAAGTGTATACATTTCTTTTTTGGCTGGCATGATCAAGTTCTACACATCAGGATGATTTAAACATCACTTTCACTCAGTGGGTTTAAACAGTGACACTCTTGTCTGTTAGAGTCGGGACTGTGCTCAGCTCGGACCTCCGCCCCAGGGTGACGTGGTCCAAGTGCGATGGACAGATGGCTTGGTGTACGGGGCCAAATTTGTGGCAGCTCACATCATCCAAATGTACCTGGTAGGAGTTGTTTTGTTTTTGTGTCATATCAGCTTTTACTGAAAAGAACATGCAAACTTTTGGGTAATTGTGCTTATTGTCCATCACTTCTAGTGTTAGAGAAGTAGATGAAGACCTTTTTTCTCCTCTCTGTGTGCGCTACAGTGCCCAGAAACTCACTGGTCAGGGGACTGCTAATTCGCTTAGCTGCAAAGAACACTAGCAGTGGGACATGGAGTTGACACGTTCTTCAAGGGTAGACTAACAACAAAAATAAAGTTCAGTCAGAAAATATTGTAAAGCTAATGTCATTCAACTAATAGCTTTCAGACAGTATATTATCATTCCCTCTTTTTACATCTTTACCTCCATCATGAAGCCCATCGGATCGCCAGTGTTTATCTGTCTCTTATCAGGGTAACAGAAAGTTGTCGATAGATTTTGATTAAATGTCATCGAATTGTAGAGTTTAGTTTTAGGAACAAGCAATTTGATTTTTGAATTTATCTGGATCAGCAAGAGGAACTCCAAGGCACTCTCATTTAGCAAAAGTTAAAAAAAAACAAAACTTTATTGTCTCTGTCTTTCACTTTTTCTCAAGGACAGAGGGATGTGATCAATCCCACAAGCCTAGGCTTACGATGGCTTGATGTTGAAATGCGCTGGAGTTTTTCAAAGGTTTAAACGTGACCAAGCCACTACAGTAAAGGCTTTTTAAACTTTTGCGAAATGAGAGTGCCTTGGAGTTCCTCTTGCTGTTTCATCTGAAGTTTCCCATCCAAAGAGCACCTCAAACAAACAGTTTCTGAGTCCAGGAAGCATTCCTAGTTTGCCAGTCCCCAAAGAATTCCTTTTGTTTGTGAATAGAGTTTGAGTTTGAAGATAACTTTCTGTATGACTGTGCTTCAGTCATGATAACTACAGTTAGAAAAAGTATATCTGGGATCAAACCCTGGATATAGACGACTAGACTTAAAGGCAAGTGAGTGAGAAGCTGGGCTTACAAGAACGGGTCTGTCTCTCTGTCTCTCTCTCTGTCTCTCTCTCTCTCTCAACTGGCCTAATCAGGCTTAGCTACTTCATTTCCCCCCATCCAATAGGAAGTCCTTTTTTAGATTTGTAGCCAAATATCTGACTGTGTAATTTTTCTGCCTCTGCACTGTAGGTGGAATTTGAGGATGGGTCGCAGCTAACAGCCAAGAGAGATGACGTCTACACTCTAGACGAGGAACTCCCAAAGAGAGTCAAGTCCAGACTGGTAAGCGTGACCATCCCAACCCTCTGGGTTTGAGACTCGTGCTGTCCGATCATCACAGGGGTGATAAAATAACTTTTAAAATGAGTCAACTGTCTGCACATACCACCATTAACGCTTATGAGTTTGAGTGCTTCAGGTGAACGCCAGATAATAGGGGGCTTACCGTATGTTTCCCCTGTGTGGAAATATTCATGGCTTGTTAAAGTTATCAGTTTCTTAAATATCCAAATGTGACGTAGAACAGCCTGTTTCTATGGATGTGATCATGAAGGTTCATGATATCATTGATATTGCTCAATAATTATCCATCTGCATGTCACCTGTTAGATTGTAGTTTGTATTACTCTGGCAATAGAAACTGTAGCTGATGAAACAAAAATGAAGAAATACAACAATAGTCCGATTTTTGGGGGGGGGGGGGGTGGTGAAAATTGTCATTCGTGATGGTTCCAGGAGGTTGGTAAAAAAAAAAAAGTAAATGTGGAGCCAAACTAACCGTAATCGGCCATTTGGTGCTACGGTGAGTTGAATTTGTCTTCTTGTGTCTGTCTCTGCAGTCAAAGGCATCTGACATGAGATTTGATGGCATCTTTGAAGAGAAGGAGATCATCCAGGAGTCCAAGAGACAGAGAGTGATTAACTCCCGTTACCGGGGTGACTACATAGAGCCTGTGATTTACAGAGCCATCATGGAGTAGCAGCAATGGCTGCCTGTCTGCTCGCCCACATGCCACCAGCACTGACAGACTGGAACTGTGCTCACTGTACCTTAACCTAGCAGCTAGCCACTGACAGAGTGTAGCACCAGATGACTTCCTTCAGGATGCGCTTTTTACTGTTTTTCTTTTCTGTTCTCGTTCATCCGTCTTTGATACGTCAATCTGAGTTCTGTTCACTTATTTAGACAACATTCAAGGAAACTGCAGTATTTATCTTTTAGGTTTTCTATTGGACAGACAGCTCAGCGCAGCAGGCTAATTACAGTCTTCCCAGTTACAACAGGAAGCAACATTAACACGGCATTAATCCAGAAATGTAGTATTTGATAGTAAAAGATGACAAGGCAGGTGTAAGCGTTCATGACAGTTGACAATGGGGAAATGCTAAATATTTTTTGTGAACTCAAGTGTTTGTGTCATTTTCAAGGATAACGTCTGTCATTTTTCTCTCTCCTACCATTATTGCCTATGACACAGCCTGCCGTTTTCAGAGAACATTTTGATAATCATGCTGCCTCATGCCCTAAGTTCCCTCAAGTTATTATATTCATTTATCCATCTCTTTCCCCTCAACACTATTTAAAGGACTGCACCAACAATTTTTTTTAGGGGATGTGCTTATTGATCGTCATCCCCAGAGCCAGTCTAGTCATCAGATCACTGTGCCCAGCATTTCAGTCAAGAAGGTAGTTAAGTGTTCATTTCTGATTCAGAAATTACGATGTTCATAATCAATGTTAAATACAATCCCAGTTCTAGTATTGCAGTCAAAGATGGAGACAAACAAGCGTTTCATTGCTTTTAACAAATGTATGCCAACACTTCCCACACACTTACCATTCATTTAGCCAACCGTCAGCCTATGACTGAGGGTCTCAGGTGCCCAAAGAAGCATAAAAGGAAAGAAAGGGATCTGTATTCTAGTCTGGCTCTGGGGACGACAGACAGTAAGTGAACCTTCCCGAAAATTTGCCATCCTCCTTTGATTAAATGATTAATTAATGCCCATTGATTCTACTGGACTGCCGGGGGGGTGGGGGGGGGGGGGGTGAGCTGTTGCAAGCTCATACAGTAGAGCAGAGAGTTTTGGTACCAAGCGAGACACTGGGGAAAGTTCTGAAAGTTTACATTACTTCATATTTGATGAGGACTAAACGAAATTTATTCCTGACTTTTGGATGAATAGCTTTGAGAACAGTTTGAACGTCTAGAAAATCAATCAAGTGGCCTTTAACTTGAGATTATTCTGTTTTGTTATTTTAAACAGTTTGATCATGATGTGTATTGGGCAGACCCTGATATTTTGCAGTGTAAAATAGCATTTTGTTGCATTACAAATTCCATAATGGAGACTTTTTTTGTAAATGACCTCAGACATAACTTTAATATGAACAGTTTGTTACTTATTAGCCAACATATAAGCAAGTACCAATATGTCAGTGTACTGGAAATATCACATCTCTATGGAGGACTAGATCTGTGACATATGAATCAAATAAAATTACTTGATAGATAATTCATCGTAACTAAATTATCAAATGTACAGGTTTATTTGAGTAAAATTAAATAGATATCCGCAGAAGTAGAAACATTTACAAATTAAATATCACAAAATGTGACTGATATTACTGATACAAGATTATTTTCACATTGAATAATTTTGCTTTATTGTATTTTTTTTTTAATTTGTTGTTGTTGTTGCTTTTATCCTTGTATACCTGCACATGATGGGTGCATCTTGATTCAGGCATTAGCAGACAAACGAACTCCCTGAAGATGGACATTTAGACCAGAATTAAGACTGACAGGCGATCTTTTTTGGGAGCGCCAGAAAGAGGCCTCCCTGTCACCATGTTTGGTGAAGAAACACAGGAAAAGATTAAAAGGGAAATAAAAAGGCAAATTGGCTCAAGCTAATAAATGCAAACAGAAAAAATACATTGGACATGTATAATTCATAATTTTTAATATGAATAGAAACATAACTTTTGTTAACTCTTCAGTGCATCAATGTAATTTCACATATATGTGATAATCGCAGCCTAGTTAGGTTCCCTGTATTTATGGCCACGAGGCCCTCCATACACGTCAGCGTCTGATGATATGAAGTATATATGGATAGATTCATCCCCTTTCTAATATCTGTTATATTTCCTAATTTCTAGTGTAGTGGTTCATTAACCTGCCCAAACCTTTGGACACACAAATATATGTTTACAGAATAATCTCACTGTTCTTTGAAAGAATGTCCTTGTGTTCTCTTTGCATCAGGAAGTAGTCCATTGTGTTGATTTTGGTTTTTATTTTTGAGGGAGTGCAAATCTTACCTTTGTCACCTGACATTCCACTCTACCTGGGTTATCAACAGAAAAGAAAATGGTCATCAGTGGGTGAATTATCTCGCCAAGTGGAGAAAATACAATGTCATTGGCTGATTGTACTTCTGTAATTCTTGTACATTTGATTCAGCAGAAGTGAATATAGCTTTTAGATGTTGACAACCTATTTATTAAGGTGCTTTGAGAAGAAATTGCTCTGCATTACAGAGTCGCTGTTGAGGTGGAGAGATGTACGTTCTATTTTTTCTACAGCATATAAATAGATTTTAAAGACTTCATTCAGATTTTTAAAGAAATTTGTCTACCCAGATTTTCCTCACTCTTCTACTGAAAGTTATGCATTGCACTTTTATTTAAGTCCTGTTTGCGAGGACATTGGAGTAGTTGTGTGCAGCCATTGCTGATTTGATAACGCTTTTCTAGAATGTTAATTGTACATTTCTACAATGTCTTATGGATTACGTCCCCCTCCCTTTTGGCCAAGCTCCCAGATCACACATTGCACTTGTTTCTGAAACAAGGTGGTCTTCAGATTTCCATCACACGTCTGTGAATGTGTTCTTGTAGTGTGGACTGCAGACAGAAGAACGCTGGTTTCCTTGTTCGTTGTCACCAGTTCCGAGACCATGCGCTTATCAGTCCAGTGGAAAATGAATTTCTATCATTTGAAAAGTATGAAGAGTTGTACATGGGGAGGGAGGGTTTTCTATTATATTTTATTGCAGTGTTTTGTAAAACATGTTCAATGTGTATTTTCACAGAAACCTGTGAAGTGTAAATGTCTTGCAGTCTATATTTTAAGATGTCGACCCAGGAGGTGAGCTGTCCATTCTTGTTATTGCCTCCTAAAGAGAAAGAACTTCCCGAATATCGTTCAAATATTTTGTAAAATTCATTTGTTTCAGTAAAAACATTTGCTTGAGCACTGTCGGTCTTCAGTCAACTCACTTCACTCAGAGGACAAGCTTGCTGTCGTGAGTATTTGTTTTAGGCTTACCTGGGCCCGTTCATTCATCTTTTCAAGGAGCCATTTAATCACTCAGACTTGAAGCACTGTGTTGTACTTAAAAAGACTTCCTCCACTCTTTAATTCTTGCTTGTGTTGTACGTCGCTTTGGACGAAAGCATCTGCCAAATGAAATGATAGAACTGTATAAAAACTTACACCGGCGAAAAAACAAGGGACGTGAACTCTTCCAAACTTCCCCATTTTTCGGAACTGCTCCTAAAATGTGATTTCATCTGCATCTAGGTTAAAAGTATACCTAGGTTAAACATATAGACAAACACAATGTGCATAACCTAGGAGCACACAATTATACTTCATGTCTTTAACAAAGCTGTTAAACATTGACAGTGCTGACGGGAAAAGGATTCAATTATTGCTCAAACCTCCTTGGGCAGCAGTAATCTTGACCCGAGGGCTTCATGTAGCTGCTCAGATCAGCACAGTGTTCTGAGGAACTCCGGTCTATTGTTCATTACAGAACTGCTTCCTTTCGGCCATATTCTTAGGATGTCTGGTGTGAACAGCTCTCTGGAGGTCATTTCACAGCATCTCTATCAGGTCTGGGGTCTGACTCTGCAAAAAGGTATGTTGTGTTATTTGATTCAGGGTCATTATCCTGCTGCATCACCCAATCTATGCAGAACTTCAGCTGATGGACAGCCACCATCTCCTTAAGGATGCCTTGATAAACTTGGAAATTCATTTTTCCCTCAATGATGGCAAGTGACAGTTCCTGAGACAGCAACCATGCTCCCGCTACAGTACTTTACCGTGGGGAGGAAGTTCTTCTGTTGGCATGTGATGCTCTTTTTATGCCAGACAGTGTTCTGCATATTCTTCCCAAACAATTCAGCTATAATTTCATCAGTCAGCAGAACTTTTTCCATCAAGTGTCAAGGTGTGCTTTGGAAATTTAAAAGCAAGTGCTGATAGTTGGTTTTTTTGGAAAGCAGCTTCTGCTCCCTGGTGAGATGTCATCTCACCACTGCCTGCTCAATGTTTTGTGTTTGGCAGACTCACGAACAGAAATATTAACCTGCTCCAATGATTCCTTGAAGCCTTTTGCTGTTACCCAAGGGTGCCTTTTCACCTCTGGAGTCAATTTGGCTGGGTGCCCACTTCTAGAGAGCAGACAACGTGGAAAATTTGTCAAACTATTGATTGGTGAATACTTGGTCTTTGAGATGACTTTTAAACAACTTCAAGTCATGTACAAATCAACAATTCTTGATCAAAGGTCTTCAGAGATCTTTTTTGTGAGACAGTTCAAGTCAGCAGATGATCTGGGTGAGTAGCAAACTCAAAAAGTTCTATTTTTAGTTTTTTTTTTTTTTATATCAAAGTAGCTCTGCATCTGGTTCCAATCTTGTTTCATTCATGGGACTTCAAGTCAGCTAACTCCTGACTCCAATTCCTGATTCTTTTCAGTCATTAGCCTTAGGGTTCACTTGTTTTATCCAGCAGCACAGCGAATTCGTAATGGCTACGTTCAATAAAACATGAAATATAATTTTTTTTTGTGCGGTATTAGGTTAGCCACACGATGCAGATCAGATCACATTTTATGAGCAGTTCACGCTGGGAAATTTCAAAGGATTCACAGCTTTTCTCAAAAATGTATCAGAAGTTTTTACTTGGCTTGTAATTTTGGACAGATGGAGAGGTCTCTCAAGTGATTAGGAGGCTGTGGTGACAGAAAGGTGAAAAACTTCCAGAGGAGGATGAACGTTTTTGTTTGAACAAAGGTATCATCTTTGTTACTACCCTGGCTGGCTTTACGCAGCAATGCATTTTCAGCTGAACTTAACATGGTGATGATGCAAGTACATGGCGTTCCTTCTTCCGTTCACCTCGAAATCAAGGGTGATATTTACAAAAGGGACATCTTTAATCTGTAGGTGGCGAGACAGCGCAAAATGTGCTTCTACAACTTGAGCTAATGATGTGGTCAGTTTGATCATTTCTACACGCGCATATTTGGGTGACATCACTCTTTCAAAATGTGTATGTCATCATATATTATTGTCAAAACTGTGTTGAATATAAAGTCCTTTTAGAAATTTTGCCAATGTCAAATGAATCGAAGAATAACCTTAAACAACATCATCAGCTCTTGTCAGCTTGGCTGAAAAGAGAACTGCTGTGACATTCGATTAGTACGAGCTCTGGTTCTTCATGATTGTATAAAGAGCCCTGTAAAACTTCTGAGCAACTGGTGACACATTTGGCTTTGCTGCATCAGCCCATCTTAAATTTGACAAGGACCTCCAAGCAGCTGTTGCAGGGAGCTGACACATCACAAAAATGTGTCAAACACATACATAAGTCATAGGACCCACTGGCAGAATATCCGTCTTTAGTATATTCTGCACCTAATACTCATGTATTTTATTTGAAGCAGTACTACATGTATTACTTTTAATTGTTACACTGGTAGTTTCTCATCAGTACAGGATTTGAATTAGTCTTCCAACTGTTCACACTTTGTATGATTCAACAGTAATATGAAGATGACTTTGACACTTTCTCTGCAGACGTCACATCACTGAAGATGCGCATCTTAACTCACCTCCCCACAAACTCACTTCACATCCAGTTTGACTTTGATATTCATTGCTGCAAGTTCTGCCACAAAGTAGCGGAAGACATAGGGAACAGACACTGAGTCAATAGAGTCACTTTTGCCACACAGGGTGCAGACAGTTTTGCGGTGGCGTGTGGCTGACCAGTATGGTGGCGGTTTCTCCAACAGAGGGGAGAGCAAACTACCACAGTCAACACACACCTGAGCCACGGAGCGGTCCGAGCAGTTAAAGAGGCGGTCATGAAGCAGGAATGATGATCCATGAGCTAGCAAAGCGTCTCGCTCCATCTCCCCGAAACGGATGCCTCCTTGGATGTTTCTCCCTCCCACTGGCTGGTTAGTTACCTTGTCCCGTGCTCCAGTGGTTCGCACCTGAAACTTATCGGAGACCATGTGACGTAGACGCTGGTAATAAACAACACCAATAAAGATGTCCGCCTCCAGCTCCTGGCCGCTCAGACCACTATAGAGCCTCTCCGTGCCATAGTAGTTATAGCCACCAGCCCGAAGCATTTGACCAAAGTACTCCAGTGCAGAATTCTCCTCTGAGAAGGTGAAGGGCGTGGCATCATGGCTTAGGCCATGCAGGGCGCCTGACTTGCCTGCCATGCTCTCAATCAGCATCCCTATGGTCATACGAGAGGGGAAGCCGTGAGGGTTGAACAGGATGTCAGGACTCATGCCGCTCTCTGTGAAGGGCATGTCCTCTGCTGGCCACAGTCGGCTAAGAATGCCCTTCTGGCCATGGCGACTGGCAAATTTATCGCCAATGGTGGGGTTACGTGGCACTCTTACAGTGATGCAAACCCGCTTAAAACGACCGGCGCCAGTGTCATTGCTGCAGACCTTTATGTTGTCAACAACACAGGCCTCGTTGCTCCTGGGAGAAGACAGGGGAAATTACTTCAGAAGTTTGAATGGGATTTCACTGCTCATCTGCTACATAAAATAATTCTGGACACTACTTAGGTAATTTTCTTTAGACTATTGTCACACAATACAAACATCCCAAGTCAAAAGTACAATTAATGGACTCAGAGGTGAACAGCACCTAACTATCACTAGCAGACACAATGAGTCATATTTGTGGTAAATACATGATGTAACATGAAATAAATAGTGTAGTGTGGTTGGCATTACTTGTAGAAGTTAATGAAGGTCTGGCCAGTGTTGAGGTTGATGTAGCTGTAGAAGGGGTCTCCATACTGGAGCGTTGCTCCTATGTGAGGGAGTCCATCAGCGTCCAGCTTGTCATTCACCTTCGGGTCACCTGGCTTGGTCCCAAACACTACGCTATCTTCTCCTCGCACCTTGTCTGCCAGGTCCACCAGCTCCGTTTTATAGATACATCCATGGGCAAAGCCCCGTTCCCATGATGACTTGTTCACAATCTAGACAGAACAAGGCGTATCAGGATTAGGAGTCCAATCAACAAATGCTCAAAGTTTAAATATTCATTCAAGTTGGAAATACAATTACACATTTAAAGTTGAAAAATTTAAATTCAAAAGGTTCAGTTAAAAAAAAAACACATATTTTCTCTGATATTGTGAGACTACCGCTTTATGTAACAGCAACCAGTCACAATAGCTCTGAACCTATACTTTTTAAAAACAATATTTGAACATCAAGTTTTTACAGCACTTAGTTGTGTATCTGGAAACGTCATGGCAAGTAACTGCTGTGTTTTACACACCATTGCATCTTCCATGTCATAGCCTGTGTAGGATATGACCGCTACAATGGCGTTGGTGCCGCTGGGGTAATTGTCCAGGTTGTAGTAGTCGTACATGTAGGGTCTGACAAGTGGGCTCTGTGGGGTCTGGAGCCGGTACAGCTTATTATCAGAGCGATCCATGAATGCCTGCAATGGGAAGCCCATTGTCTGCTTCCCTGCAAGGATTTTGGTGTTTGATAGATACAGTTCAGTGTTTCATGATATTACATCACTTGTAGAAAGTCTAACATCTGAATCAAATCCTTGGGGGGGGGGGCTTACCCATCTGACACTGATACATATTCCTAGGACTCTGGTTGTGGTCCGAGTAGGGAATGAAGTTGGCCACCACACTTAGCATACTGTGCGGGAAGAGCTCCTGGTGTGTCGTCACACCTGGTTCAAGCTCATCCTCCAAGATGCCCACATTGATGTAAAGCTGCAGCAACACATCAAAGAAGAGGAGAAAGAACATATCTCACTACGGAAGATGGCCTTTCCATTTATCTAAACCGCTTCCGTAGTTGGAAGAGGCAAATATTTTTCAAACTGGTGCTACAAGAGCAGATGAAACAGAAAAGGAGTGTCCCTGCAGTGTATGATTCAAATGTACCCAGAACATTGGAACCTTTAAACTTAGCCTAGCAAGTATGTAAGCTGTAGCCCTAGAGCAAACTTTAGCTAGCAAGGGCTATGAGGCTTCTGGATGAAGGCCAAAACTTAAATCATACACTACCCACGTTGTAATTACAGAAATATGCTTCAAAATGATTCAAGTTTCCTTTTAAGTAAAAGTCTCAGCATCCAGCATACAAAAACTATTTACACTTACAGTTTATGTGCTTCAAGCACTTGGATAAAGGTTTTTAAATCTTGTACCTGCTCAAAGGTGCCAATCCACTCCTCCTTTCCGAGAGCTATGTTATGTACCGGACGAACCATACGACAGGGGGTCGTGAAGAGAAACAGGCCTGGGTACAGGCTGGCTTTGCCTGTTTTGGGAATCAGAACAATCTCAGTCCAGGGAGGGATCTTCTTCTCTCTCATTACCTGAAGGTTAAGGATACTGACATCAGTTTTCTGCACAGGCCTTGACAGGGGCTCTCGACATTTGACAGTTATACCTTGAATCTGCGCAGTGAGTCGACCACAACAGAGGCTAATTCAGTCTCAACCCAGCCTACAAAGGCCCCATCCAGAACCACAGGATAGCAGTCTGAAAAGGCTTGGCCTTGACTTCCATCTACTGGAGAAACCCCTGACCCACCAGAGACACAACACATTCAGACAACTGAGCTTTAAATGTGCATTAGAGTGAATTTAAATCAATGATGTCATTGGCACAATTGCTGAGTGAAGCGAGAGCTCACCGAGGGAGCACAGCAGAGCAGGCAGTGATGCGGTGGATGAGGTATGGGCCACTATCTCACAGCTGGCCGTCATGTGGTTCATGAGGCCACAGGGCTCTCCGTCTGGAGTGTGGACGGGACACAGAAAGCCCCAAGACTCAGGCAGCAGCTTACGGACTGACGTGGTCCTCATCTTGGCAAATGCTGCTCCTCTATGCACACAGCGGAAGTGTGAGAGGTAACGGATGAAGTTGAGCTTGTCAGCTACCACACACAGGCCTGTGTTCTGCAGCATGCCAAGACCTGGACACAACACAGAGAGTAAATACACAAGACTCATGCTAAAGTTTAACGTGTACTTGGGCGGAAGACCATACCAGACTTGGAGCTGAGGTTCCCGGTGGCCAGCAGATATTCAAAGGGCTTGGTCAGATCTGTGCCCATGCTGAACACCTTCATCATGTTTTCAGCACTCAATCCACTGCTCCCCCTGATTCCTCGCTTGTCAAAGGACAACTTCACAGACAACAACCAGGCAACCAGTCTCTCCTGGGACCACATTTTATGGGTTAAATCAGAAACACTGTGGTGGCCTTCAAAAATCTTTTACCATATTCAACCCTACATTAAAATTTTCTATTTTCTTAAAATCCTTCATAATCCAAAGAAGAGAGACTACCTTCAGAAACATGAGGTAGAGCTGCCCAGGAGTGAGCACTTCCTGACATGTGATACTGTCAGGGTTTTCCTCCATGCATTCCTGCTTGGCAAATGCAAAAAGCTTCCTGGTCATCAGACAGAGCAGGTAGAATTTCTCCAGGTCCGACTTCAGGTGGATGCAGATGCACTCACTGATCAAAACACAACATGTCAGGGTCATGCAACAAAAAAAATTAAAAACACACTGTGTTTTGTCAGGTGTGTTCATGAAAAACATACTCTAACAAGAAGTTGGCACACTGCTCATTTGTGTACCACTCTGGAAGGTTCATCTTAACCCGGAAGCGCTCCCCCAGGTAGTTGAGCACCTTGCCGCGCGTAGTGCAGCCCTCCTCCATGACGATGCGCAGCATCTCAGAGACACAGCTTTTATAGAAGGAGTTGTCTTCCCGGCCTTTTATCAGCTCCTGATAGATCTGAAAGTCTGTGAAGTCCACCAGCGCCTGAAGGAACCCCCAAAAAAAGACTGTTCAGTGACATGCAGGAATGTAAAGCTTCCATTCCTTTTATTATGCCTCCCTGCTGGAAAAGGCATAAGACTGGAGCCACTTTTCCAGTTGGATGTCTGTACATCGACAGACTCCATTTTGCCTTTGCGCAATATCTCCAGAATGCCCTGGTGGTATTTCTCCAAATGTAGTCAGTAAAAACATCCACAAGGAATCAAGGACGCCCAAATAATTTTTGGCCATGACAGGAACACACAGTGGAAGCCTACATCTGTGACGCAGTGTTTTTAAATGAACTCATTCAATTGTTCAACTGGAGGACATGTCGCACTCTGATCACCCTATGACATGAACGTTAAGACACTTGGGACGCCTGACATCAAAGAATTTCTTAGTCAACTTGTAGACACCTGCAGGTGAAAGGTCAGCTAATAATCAGAAGTTGACATTAAACTTAATGATTTCAATACATATTTCATGGGGGAGAAATAATGCAGGACTGAGAAAAGAAAGTGTTTTAAGTGACTCTGGCTACGTTTACACGTAGGGCAATAATTGGAACGGAATTGGAGCAGCAAGAGAAAAATGTGAGTAAGGGAGAAAACATAAAATGTCATCATGCCAAGTACCAACCTGATTATTACCTTAATTGCAAAACCCAGTGGGAGGAAGAAGAGCTCTTTCTGGTAGATGAAATTCAACATCACAGTCCCGTTTTCCAGATAATGCAGGTTCATGTTGATGGCTGTGTGTTCCTCTTTCACGCAGCGCATGGAAATACCTGTGAGATGGAGAAGGTGATGATGTACAAGACAGGAGTCTGTAATTCAAAAGCAAAGACTAAAGACTAAACCAAGGTCAAGTTTACCATACTGAGTGTATCCTTGCCCCCTGCTTTTCCACTTAGGTCGCGACATGGCTATAGGGTAGTTCCGCCTTGGCATTATCAACATTCGAATGACCTTCTCAATTCCATTTACAATGAAGTAACCACCCATTTCCTGGAAGAAGGAATTTGGAATTAGAAATTCCCATGGTGAACTCCTCCTTGGTTTATTTGAAGAAACAATTATAGCTCACCTCTGCTTCTTCATGATGCTCCACCAGCTCTCTGGGGGTCATGCCATGCAGGTTACACAGCTTGGATTTGACCATGATTGGCACCTGACCCAGAGACTGTTTGATGATCCCTTTAGGTACTCCATTGACAGACCAGGTAACATCTGCCTGTCACAATACAAATATTGAGTCAATTAAATAACTGACCACAATTTAAATCAGATTGTATCCATCAAATGTATTTTGGCTCTTTTGTTGGTCAAATGTTGGTGGGGAATTTGCACACGTCTCAGACTTACAACGATCTTTCCCTTATAAGAACATCTTCTCCCTCTACATTCTGCTGGGAACACCCTCATCTCCTGGCAAATGTTCCCTTTGGCCACCACTGGATTGTAAATTGTGACATCGACAAATGCAAGGCAAATCCTGTCATTCTTGTATGTGAACTCTAAGGGAGGGATCGCCTGAAAACACACGAAACGTCCCATATCGTTAAAGACCTCAAGAAATTAAACCTCACAACACAAGACATCCTCATGAAACATATATAAAATTGATTAGAAAGCCACACATTATTTACAGCACATTATGACTAATCGTATTAATCATGAATAAGTCATGAATGTGTTATTCCTCCTCTGACCTAAAGTGAGCTATCAATTTGGAGTTACACTGAATGTTGTATCTTCATGAGGAATTTAGGTTGTATTATCACGTGTGGATGCTCTCATTTCGGCTAAAGAAACAATATTTTCAAAAACAGTTTCGTTTTATAAGCTGTCATTTAACAAGTAAGGTCATGTTGTTTTAATGTAGTGTCTTAGTTAAAGTCCGTCCGACCTGCACTACATAGGTGAGTCCGTCGGTTACAGCCTGGTTGAAGGACTCGATGTGAGCTTTCGTCAGGTCTTGGACGGCAGCATGTTGAGTCTCCTTCAGGACACCAAACCCTCCTTCGGTCAGATTTTTTAAGCTCGGTCCTTTCGCCAGCTGGCTCCACTTCGTTGAGGAGTCCATGCTTGTTTATCACATGTGCACGGTGACACAGGAAGTACACCCGTGTGGCACAGGAAGTCATCAGTGCGCCTTCGTCTTCTTCTTCTTCTTCTTCTTCTTCTTCTTTGCTCAAGTTTTCTGGCAGCTGCTTGTACATTACTTCCATCTTGTGGTTTTAGTCATTTCATTCAACGTTTCAGGCTTCTCTTACTATCATGTCTTTTTACTGCATTTCTTCTTAAAATCCTCGTATTGATATTTGTGGGGCTCCTACGTATGACGTAGAACGGGGAGTGACACCACGAGTTAAAGCATGTTTATCTGAACCAGCCAAATTATTATGAGGGGCAATGTGAGAATGTATGGATAGGTGATAAAATAGTGACTGAAGTGCATCCTGTAAGGTAAAATAATGCCTGCAATAAGGTCAGCCAGCCAGATCATTATATTCTTATTCTTATTCTTTTTATTGTGGTGCGGTGGTTAGCACTGTAAGAACAGCACTGTCACTGACAACTGTCCAAAGACATCGAGAGGGGACGAGGCTGATTGATACTCTAAATTGAC
This sequence comes from Aulostomus chinensis, assembly GCF_037954235.1. Taxonomy (NCBI): domain Eukaryota; kingdom Metazoa; phylum Chordata; class Actinopteri; order Syngnathiformes; family Aulostomidae; genus Aulostomus; species Aulostomus chinensis. The sequence continues at coordinate 19,364,315 of NC_141333.1, read as the reverse complement.
TGTAGCTGTGACTGTGAGTGTGAATGGTTGTCTGTCCCTATGTGTTGGTCCTGCGATGGACTGGTAGCCCATCCAGGGCGTATGCTTGCCCAAAGATAGGCTTCAATCCCCCTGCGACCCTTAACAAGATAAGCGGTAGAAATGGATGGATTATTATCATTATTATTACAAGTAGAAGTCGTACTACTAGTAGTAGTACAATTATTATTGCTGTTGTTGTTATATTATTGTTATTATTTATCTATTTTCATTCAACTATACTTTCAAAATCACTGTTCATGAATTTTCTTTGTTGAGGTAAAAATGCTTAAATGTATTGATATTTAGGATCCCTACATTAATTAAATTCATTATTAGACTAAATAAACTTTTCAGAATTTGACGATTCCTCAGAGCGACACAGGATGTCAGTTTTGCAAGTGGAGTAAGAAAAAGAACAATGAGGCAGAGAAAAGGGTACACAGAAGGCTTTTCACCACACAATATGTGAGTTGTGTGCCATTCTGCCCATGGCCCACCTTTACGTTTTTGCTTTGTTGCTTCTGCTGGAGGAGGCTACAGACCTGAAGAAACTCAAGCTGCCATGAGCATCATCTGTCCACCTCCCCATCTGTCCATCATTTCCCCCCTCATTCCTCTCTCTCTCTCTCTCTTTATCTTTTTCCCTCTCTTTCCTTCTCCATATCTGTCTTCCTCCATCATCTGTCTTTTGTCTGTGTCTCTCCCGCTCTCTTTCCCCCCAACTGGTCAAACCAGATAGCCGTTCCCACTGAGGCCGGATCTGCTCGACGTTCCTGCTTGATAAAACAAAGGTTTTTGTTGCCACTGTTCCAGGATGTGCTCGCTTCAGGGAGAATTGTTGGGTGTATTATCATTGAAGGAGCGTGGTACTACACCTGCTCTACTTGTAAAGTGTCATGAGATAACTTTTGTTGTGATTTGGCGCTATACAAATAAAACTGACTTGACTTGTGGCCCTCTACAGGAAAAAGTTTAAGCTCTCCTGCCTTAGCGCATACTTTATTGTCCGTTTGACTCTAAATTGGACCAATTCTCTCAAAATGAACACCATACTGTACTGAAGAAGACCTGAGACAGAAAACTCGTTAAAAGAAGACTTGAGACTAGGCAGCTAGTCTATGGGAACAGCATGAACTGATGCAGCCACTTGGATAGGGGCAAAGAATCTTCTAGACATATAACTATATCCAGCTGCCCTGATTCAATTAATCAAGGTACTCATTAAAAGAAGTTAACTGGTATGACAAATGTGAGAATTTGGCAATTTTTCTTTTGAGCAGATTTCTCGTAGTAAGCTTACAACTACACTTCTTTTCGCTATCAGTAGAATCATCCCCTGCTGGCTGCTTGAAATAAATGGGACTATTTTTCTTGAACGAGATACAAAAAAAAAAAATTGTAATTTATCTGACCTGCTGTCAGTCATATTCACATGTAAGGATGTACATTGCCCGCATTCAAAGATGTGAAGGTGTGTTTCAAAACATGGAACACAAGGTCAGTCAGATTCCTCCTATGGACA